>NC_065435.1:26553446-26853446 GCF_024364675.1 Aethina tumida
GTAATGCTGTTTTCTTCTTTATTGTGATTTTTTCTTGTACTTTTTTCGGATTTCTTGGATTTCTATTCATATTTCATAGCCTCAGAGAAAATATTTCCCGATGTCGTCAGGTTTCGTCGTGACTCATTTCATCTTCATTTATATGACGGTAATCAGCCTTTCCATGTGAATGTAACTCCTCGTGCCCAACGAATCGTCGAAATACTTTAAAAAAGATATATAAAATTAATATTAAAGATTAATTTTATTACATATACCAATTTTATTTGTTTTTCGTTTAAATTAAATAATTTAATTATGTGTTTTAACATAAAATATGTCATTAATTATAAAAATCTTGAATACAGATGAAAATTATACTTACATTTAAATCCAATTCTTGGGCCACTAGAATCTTTACACCATTTGCCTTTTGCATCGTACTTTAAGATTTCAATCTTAATTTATTCTGAAAACAAATTAATTAGGTATTAATGTGTTGTTTTAAGGAGCGTCATATACATGAAAGTACTTATTCTTTGTTTAGTTGGGAATTCCTGTAAGTAAATTAATGAATTTAGACAAAAATATTCACTAAAAATAACAGTTTGATACGATCTGTTTCATTTCTAGCATTACTATAAACAAGTATTTCTTCTGATTATCATTTCCAATGAGGCAGGGACTCATTAATAAAAGCGAGAATTTTTAACTAATAATTTTGAATTGAAGCGTAGGAGCAACTTCAGAGAGATGTGGTTCGTATGAAATAAAAGTTTGAAATGATTAAAGTTTGGTGGTAAACAAGTAAAGAAAACTTTTTGGTCTACCTGATTTTATGAACAAAATTGAAATTAGTTTATGACAACGAAATTCAAATGTCTACAAATGAATAACGAATTAATAAATAAAACATTGAAATTTGTTTATGGGAACGAAATTCAAATGTCTACAAATGAATAACGAATAGTTAATGTTATAAGCTCTTTACAGAACAACTTAGGAAACTTAGTTTTTAATGTTTTTACATGTAGATAAAGTAGGAACATATTGTATAAAATTTCATAAGACACAATCAACCAATGATAATTGATAGTTTAAAGTGTAAACCTCAGTACTCATGCAAACACTATACTTACTCATCATTGGTCCAATTCACTCGAGGCAGGTTATGTTAGAATATCTAGACATCGTGTATAACGGTTGTGATGACAACGGAGAATAAAAACAACAGAAGAGCGTAGTTATAGAAACAGAGTTAAGTTGTAAAAGCAGAGTTAGTTTTATACAGCCCACCAATGTTGTAAGATAGTCAATAACCGTTTTACTGAGTACCTTGCATTATCATTCCACGTCGCCTTGTAAGCAGGCATGTTCTAACTATTAACTTTTGTATTTTGACCTTAATGGAAACAAATACTTCCAGTGCTTCCGTGTCCTTTTGGAGAGCACAGGGGTGCGTTGTCAGGATTTCGAGACCACCTCCATAGGAATATCCCACTTTGTGGAAGACTTTTGCGCTTTGGAGGTGTGGGGTGGCTGGTCGGGAGGAAGGATTTGTGTTAGGGTTAGAAGTAGGAGTACTTCCAGGATTTACCGATGGTATCTGTAGTTTAGCAGACAGCTTACTGCATTACTTACTTTCATTCGTTGTAATTCACCCTCTAGTTCCGAGATTTTAATCTTAACGTCTAGTTTTCGGGTACCTCTTGGCACTACGCCGTTTTGCTTCCGATATTGTGGACGGATCGTCACCAACAAATCGTTCTACTGATAACACTAGTGATTCACCTTCGATAGATGATAGTGCCATATGCGCATCACATTCAGGTGCATAATTACCGTAACGTTGCGGTGCCTTTCCTACTCTCCCGCTCTTTCGTTGAGTTACCTCGCTGATACCCATGTTATCCAAATAAACGCCGTTACCAACACAAGCCAAATTAGTACTGTGGATTTCTCCAGTTTTATCAGTACGCGACTGTTCATCATCATTTGGTTGAACTGCTTTACCGTCACACGTACTCCCACTATCTGTAACCGCCTCTGAACCGATTATCTCTACTAACTTTGATCGATTTAATACCGATGATTCACTGAATGTTACATTTCGACTAAAAATCAGCTTCTGTTGTTCAATATCCCAAAGTTGATACGTACCAAACGTCGCACCATAACCAAGCATAATACATTTTGTTGCTTTTGCTTGTAATTTCATCCGCTTTTCATGTGGAATATGATTGTAACATTCAGAACCAAATATTCGAAGGTTTGACAGCTCCGGTTTCTTTCCAAACCAAATTTCTGCTGGTGTCTTGTCTTTAAACTGCTTTCCAACCGCGTTCGTTGGCGATCGATTTTTGATATAATTTGCCGACATAATTGCTTCATTCCAAAACTTATTTTCCATCCCACTGGCCAAAAGCATTGTCGTAGCCTTGTTTTGCAGCGTTTCATTTAAACGTTCAGATACTGAACCAACGGTGACTAACATCTGAATACCCTTTTGTTTGCAGTATTCTTTAAATTCGTTTGACGTATATTCACCACCGCCATCATGTCTCAATTTTGACACCTTTGAGCCATGAAGTGCCTCAGCCATTGCAACAAATTCCTTGAATTTACCAAACGTTTCACTTTTTCTCTTGATGCAATAGACCATGGATGCTCTCGAATAATCATCCATGAATGTCACAAAATAACGTGACCCATCGTATGCATTCGTTGGATACGGTCCACAAACATCACTGTGAATCAATTCCAAAACTCGCAATGAACGTGTATTTGAATTTCTTGGAAACGGTGAACGAACATGTTTTCCAAGTACATACGATTCGCACAACTGTGTATCCTTTTTTTTTACGTTACTCATACCAATAGCCATACAATTGGCTAACTTTTTCATGTCATTTCGGTTGAGATGACCAAGTCTAAAATGCCATAAATTCTGTGATATTGTATTCAATTTATTCACTCCTGTAAATCCCGCAAACACATTGTTGTCAACGTACAAAGTCACTTCATACATTCTTCCATTTACGGTCCGACAAACTTTTCGATACCATTCAGCGATACATAGGCATAATCACCCTCAAACACAATTCGATATCCCTTTTGTGTTAGTCTTCGAATTGACATCAAGTTGCATTTCAAATCATTCACGAATAGAACGTCCTCCATTGTTTTTACCGATGTGTCACCATGGTGAAATGTTTTAACGAGAATGTCACCACGTTGCTTTGCAACAATGCTTTGATTTTTCTTGGCAACCGAAATGCTTATTTCGTCAATTGGTTCCAAATTTATCGAAGAACATCTTCTGATTCACCATATGCTGAGTCGCTCCAGAATCTAAAACAAATTTTATTTCCGCGTAATTACCGCTATTCTGCTGCAATTGAGCGTTAAATGCCTTCGATTCTGCCAAATTCTCTTTGGTACCATCTTCAGCAATTGCATACATCGATGAACCGCTTGCTCTGTTTGCGCTTTCTCTATTTGACCTCTCTTTTTTGTTTTTATTGCGAAAACATTGAGCCTATTTGTGTCCAGGTTTTTTACACAAATGACATATAATTGTCTTATTCCCAGCAAACATTGCTCCAGGCTCAATTGATTTACTTGAACCATTTCCACCAGTCCGCTTATTGTACTCATCCATTAACCGAGTTTTAACAAATTCTACAGTTAACTTTGATTGATCCATCGTTTCCGATGGTGTCACTAGGTTATCATAACCTCTTGGCATAGTAATCAACAAATGTACAACCACATCAAGCTCTTCCATTTTAGCTCCCGTTGACTTTAACTCTCGAATTCTCTTATCAAATTGCAAAAGGTAACTTATCATATCATCCGACTCATTGTATTTCATTGTCAGCAATTGTTTTCGTAATAAAACTTGCGACGCCACACTTTTCCTTTCGAAAATCGTGCATAATGTGTCGAACATGTCCTTTGCCCGAGCTTTTTCGCGAACATACTCAAGTTGGCTATCATGAACTGACTGTACTAATATCGAAACACATTTCCTTTCATTCAACTTAATCGTAGGATGTTTTGTCACATCTTTTTCCGCTGTAAGAATGACCTCCAACGATTCCTCGATGAATCTTCTCAACTCCATTTCATCAAGCAAAATTCATCAGCAAAAATTGGGGGAACGACTGCTCGGATGCGAGTCCGTCGGACCTCTCAAAAACCATCCACTGCGTTCTTTCGTTTCTCTGTCTTGGCGGTCCATATAGAAATCATTTCGTGAATATATAATATATTTTATATTTATTACATGGAACTGATGTTGGATTCGTACATTTCGGAGTTCGGAAAACGGGCGGTCATGATGGTTCACCGAGCCCCGTGTATCACATTATGTGTATATTTATATTCACAGCGTGATCGCGGAGCAAGCAAAAGTTATGCTTTTAGAAGACACACACGGGCACTCCACGAGCGATCGAATATAAACATATAAATGTGAGTTCGTGTGTGTGCGAGTTGGAACAGTTTTTGGTGTCCGTTTTTGGTGTTTCATTAATGGCAAGAGTAGTATCATTATTATAATATATACGTTACGTGTGTCACAAAACGACGACGTAAGTCTTAGGTACAACGCGACTCTCGTCGCCGACGAATCTCTCGTTTGACTGTACACAAAAACAGAGTCCTGTCCGGTGTTCACGTCTATACGACAAGCTCTATACGACGACGGACGGACGGCAGGCTACCGGTTGTTCTTACTTTCGACGAGCAGTATTCAGTGCGCGAGCCGTTGCTAAGCAGCCATGTCGACACAATAACACAAATAATTATTATTTAATATACGAAAAACGCCGTTTTTGTTAATACCTAAAAAACGACCGATTACGAAACCGCCGCACCACATAAGGAGGACTTTATACATTAAAGCAATATATGCGACAACTCTCCTCTGTCCGAGCGAGAATATTAAAAGTAGTCAGAAAGACGAAAGACACGAAACGAACATTTACAAATCTTTTGTAATCCAAGTCGCTTTCAATCTAGCGAAGGGTACACGAGAGAATGTTCGAAATTTGTTTACCGGTCGGCGTTACGACGGGCGATTACCGAAACTTTTTTGATGAACACAAACATGAAGAGGTAAGGTTTCGCGTCGTCTACGTCGGTCCGGTGCCTGAAACTTTGTTCAGCAGACATATCGATACGACGATATAATATACAAAATTTTGTGTGTAAAAAGTGTGGCGACAAACGTAACGATTTAGTTCGTTCACGACGTCGCTCTCTTGTCTTCACGGACGCAAAAATATGTGTTTTTGTCTATCGAACAGTCTGTCTGTCAGATATTCCGTACGTACGTACGTACGTCCGTGCGTCTGTCCGTTCGTCCGATTTCCGCCGATAAGATAAATCAGACGTGTGTTGTGCTCTGCAGGCATCGGCGCAGTAGAAGCACATCATCACCGAAGATTGAATCGAATCGTGTGAGGGATCGCATACGTCGGCGACGATGACGATGACGATGACTAAGACACTATAAGACTAAGACGAACGAGCCGAGAGTACGTTGCGTGTCGGAAAATTATGATGGAGGAGACTGTTTCGTGCTGCTTTAAAACACACGAACAGCTCCCTGGTTGATCCTGCCAGTAGTCATATGCTTGTCTCAAAGATTAAGCCATGCATGTCTCAGTACAAGCCAAATTAAGGTGAAACCGCGAAAGGCTCATTAAATCAGTTATGGTTCCTTAGATCGTACCACTTTTACTTGGATAACTGTGGTAATTCTAGAGCTAATACATGCAAACAGAGCTCCGACCGGAGACGGAAGGAGCGCTTTTATTAGATCAAAACCAATCGGTGGCGGGTTTCGCACTCGTCATCGTATAATTTGGTGACTCTGAATAACTTTAAGCTGATCGCACGGTCTAGCACCGGCGACGCATCTTTCAAATGTCTGCCTTATCAACTGTCGATGGTAGGTTCTGCGCCTACCATGGTTGTAACGGGTAACGGGGAATCAGGGTTCGATTCCGGAGAGGGAGCCTGAGAAACGGCTACCACATCCAAGGAAGGCAGCAGGCGCGCAAATTACCCACTCCCGGCACGGGGAGGTAGTGACGAAAAATAACGGGATCAACAGGATGAATCAACAAAAAAGACGGCTACTACTGAGCTCTTGAGCTGCTTCTTTCAAACTGACTCACTGTTTCTTGATCACCAAGGTTACCTCGGTAGCCTTCATTTGTCAATTGTTATTGTTTTTTAACATACTTTATTCTATTTTATTGTTTATATTAACGTTATGTCTAACTCCATTTGGGGGTCTGATGTCGGTGAGGCGCTTTGCCGAATTTTGCTGTTGTTACTTACTTTAGATAGTTAACTCTTCGGAACTTGGAACGGAGTCGTGCTCAGGGTTTATCGGGCGGTTGACCTTTCTTTCTGCCAATAGAACCTGGATTTGAACCGCCTTTTCCTTTCCTTCTTTCACGGTTTTTGTCTCTTAGTAGGAACTTCTTGTGGAACGGAACTGGCAATGTGCTGTCCGGTTCCAATAGGATTCGGAACCACTCGACCTTTTGCAGGCACACTTGCTGTTTTCCCATTTCATTATCGCTAATTCGGTTATTAAACTCTTTATAGTACGAAAACAAAAATTTAATTCAGTTGTTTCTTGGATTGGTAACCAAGGTTACCAGACAAGTAAACAAATTTTTTCATTTGTCTGAATTTGGTAACTAACTAAATTCAGACAAAAGATGGACACTAAATAAACACAAAAATATCACTACAAACACTTTTGAAGACTGAGGTGTGAGTGTGATGAGAATAATAGTCGATGTTACAAGAACACTGATCGTTAATTATATTATTACAAAGTGTGCTAGAAACGTCAAAGACTAAAATCTAAGAACTAAAAACCCTGCGTAGCATGACGCTTGCGTTAGGGCATCTATACAGAGGGTTCCAAGTATCAATGTGCAATTTCATTCCTTAACAAACACTTTTCCGTAGTTGCTACTCAAATTTGGATAAATGACGATTGTTACCGCTGCCATTGGTAACGACAGAAAGGTCTCTTATTGTTAGCGACTTTTGTCAATTGTTCAAAGTGCAACCAGGGAATATTGTTGATAGTAACAATTTTTGTTTGAGTTGTTCGTCCTTCTTCTGTCTGAATTTAGTTATAATAGTTACCATAATCGAAAGAGAAGAGTTGTTAACGCTAATCCCAAATCTTTATCCCAACCAGCCACCCACACTCCTGCAAAGTCTTCCAGATCCAAAACTCAGGAACCGGTCACCCCCAAGGAGGTGATGTCGAAATTGTCTAACTACGATTCAACCCACCAGTTATGATTCATTGTTCAAATTTATGTATATCGAATTGTATTAAAGTATTTTAAACCAAGTACACTAAGAATTAGAAGAGACTTCTCATAGAGAAGAAACTTTTAAATTGGTTTGGGAAAAACCAGCGCTAATGATTAGCCGTCTCAGATCTCAATTTCGGTTAATATTTTTTGACAGCTCATTGACAATCGTGGCAACTGATCTTTGTGTAATTTCGTTTTGTTTGGTGTTCAATCCTATAATGCTCTTTGACGAATTACTGAGAGAGGTTATTTCAATTTGCCAAAATATGCGGAAAGTAGGAAGGTCCTAATTATGTGATGTGAATTTATAAGTTTAACAGAATTGAAAAAAAGCAGCTAAAAAAGATGTTTAAGTTTTATGATATTTGTTAGGAATAGCAATGTCTAATTAACAATTCACACACTTTTGTCGATGCATATTCTTCAGACAAAAAAAGTTTGTTTTACTTTTGATTAATAAACATATCGCCTTCATTGCTGTTGAAACCTGAATATGTACAAAATATCATTTGATTTCAAAACTGATCTTGAACAATTATTTGATAACTTCTTACAATTTCATCATTGGAAAGACAAAAACAACAAAAGATATAAGTATTTACACTTCGTTAGCTGTTTGTTTCACTTTTTAGCCTTCAATGCAGACACAAATCTAATATTTTTGTTTATATTCAAAAAGTTAATTATAATTTTGTCCAGATTGATGTTTTCAATGAACTCAGAAGTCTTGATTTATCTAGTAATAGAGGTCCTTATGATATTCCTTCTACACTATTGAATGAATTGTGGATTCTCATTAACAAAGCCTCTAACAATGAAATTTAAAATGTTTTTAAAATCTACTTTATTTCCTAACGTACGTAAAAAATCGTTTGTTATACCTACCTTAAAGGATGGAGGTAGTTTACTTGTTGTTTTCCAAAATTGTCAAAAAAATCATTTCCAAAATAATTATGCCATAGTTCCAAAATATTATAAATGAGAGTCAACATGAATTTTGCAAATGTAAATCTTCTGCGACCAACCTTCTTATTTATAACCTCTCGACAGTTGGTGCTCTTGAAAATCATTTACAGGTTGATGCTGTTTATACAGATATTTAAAAGGCATTTGATAGAATCTGCTATGATTTATTGTTTGCTAAACTAAATGGGCTGGATTTGACAAGTAATTTTTCCACTGTAAATAATCATAACGATTGTAATGTAAAGTGATTAGTTTTTATAAAAAAATTAATCAACACCATATTCGCAAGTTATACTTTAGATAAAAGATATTAATGTAATGTGTTTGAAATTTAAAAATGAGTAATAGATTGGGCGGTAGTTTTTCTAGAAAAGTTGGTTCGGCTCAAGCTACAATGAATTTGGGTAAATGTAAAAGAAAAGCTGGAGCATATCTTGGTGCTTTTGCCCACACATTAAAGTAGCTTTTTACACAAATACTGCTGTAGGATCCCAGGTTCTGCGATGTTTTGTCGTATAAAATAACCTCTTTCCATAATCGGTATCGCGATTATAAGTACAGCAATTAAGAAGAACGAAATACTCTCACATTAGCTGTCAAAATTCCCAGAGTTGTCAAAACGTGCGGACTCCATAGGAACTCGTTAGGAATATTTAAACAATTACAATAATGGCAACTTGATGCCATTATTGTGGAGATGTCGATTACTTGTCCTGAAAGTCACGGAAATCAAATTAGTTGCAGATCTATCGTCGACATACAAAAACTGTCTGTGATTCTGACAGATAATTAACATGTGAAAAGAAATTGTTTTTGTTAACTTTGTTAACTTTATATTTCCATTAGAATAGATTGCTGCTAAGAGAAGTTCCAACTATTATAATTTAGTTTGAATATGTGATACCAACGACGTGAGGGATGAAATTGAAAACAGGATAACTAGATGTATATACACATAAATAAAATTTTAAACGAACATTTGGGAGTGGGTGTGGGATTGAGTGACATTTTGCGAACTTTCAAGTTTCAAGAGCAATGAAGGAATTTTGTTTATAAAATAAAAGAAAATAACATTTATGTTGTTAAGATTACGTTTCTTTGTGACATATGCCAGACGTTAAAATATAAACGAAACATCCAATGTCCAATTAAACCTTATTCGAAATATGTAATTTAGAAAAAAGTTGTCTACTTTCAAGTAAATTTGATTTGTTACTTTCATAGTATTAATATTACATCAAATTGTGGTTCAGTTATATTTTTAATATATTTCTATTTGTTTTAATCGAAAGTGTCAACAAATTGACAGAGAAAAGAAATATCGAGATGATTTTTCGATTTGTTATAATAACTTTAATGACAGTGATTCATTTATTTAATGACCACGTTACAAATCACATCTGTGTGTGAAATGATATGGTCAAATGTCACGTGTTGATTACCAGGAAACTTTTGCACAAACAGTCAGGTGAGATTCAAAACGATTGTTACTATATGTGGCTGTACAAAATAATCACAAAATCAAGTAACTAGACGTAAAGACAGCATTTTTATATGGAGAACTTGAAGACACCTATTTATGACTTAACAAGAAGGGTTGGATCATGACGAAAACATGGTATGTAAATTGAACAAGTCACCATATGGGTTAAAACAATTCCCTTGCTGCTGGCATGCCAAATTAGACTCTACACCGAAAAGAGTTTTAGTATTTATATGGAACAAATTTTAAACAGAATTGAAATGACTAATGCTGATCCTAATACTGTTCCAGTCGACCCTAACATAAAGCTACAGTAGGAAGATACTACCTCACTTCTGCTCTTCATAATAACACAGCTCGTTCCGTCAAATTTTATTTGGCTACCATCGCGAATAATCTGACTTAGAGACAATAGATTTGTTGCCAATTTAGGAACACATAATACTTTTGTAAAAAGCACCTTTTTGTTTTGACCTTCATCGTCATAATGGTCCAACCTCAATTGTTCTGAGCATTGCACAGATTATACTTTGTTGTTTGCGACTCTGATTTTATGTATGACAGGAGCCGTCATATTTTCAAGCATGTTCTTACGTCTTGTCATGTGTGACGATGCATCGGAAGCCACTTACCATGGGTCATTTTGGCTGGATGTTGCCTCAAACGCAGCAGCATATGATGAACTACTTGCTTTTTGTTGAACATTCTTGGTTCTGGATTTGCATTTGAGGACTTTTATGACCTTACTTGTTACAAGTGTAGCACCTTGGACCCTTACTTTGTTTCTGTGGTTGTTTTTAATTTTCTTGATGACTGACAATACTGTTGAGTCACTTTCAGGTTGTTTAACATCTTGTGATAGTTTTGATTTCACAGAAACAGAAGGTATCTTCATGCCGGAGCTTTCAATAGCAATAATCATTGGTTGATAGGATTCTGGTAGACCGGAGAGTAGCACTGTAAATAGCCATTCATCGTCAACTTCGAAACCAATGTTTCTGAGCTTGTGAGCGGTACACATTATTTTACTCATATATTTCTCTACGTTTTAACATGCAGTATGTGAAGTATCACAGAGATCATGCAGCAGCCCATCACAGCGTGTCAACCAAGATTTATCCCATACGTATTTTGCAGTACTACTCTCTTGTATGTGCACGTAATTTATTGAGTCAACTAGTAAATTTATCTTAGTTATTGCCTTTGTGTCTCGTTTTGTGTCCACAATAACACATGTGGGGGGTTTTATGCAGTCCACAACTCTTGCTGTAGATGTGTTTCTATAGCAAATAACCAGGTTACGTAATTACCTCGGCCGGTTAACTTTTCAATTAATGCCAATTGATTGTTTGCTGACAATTTAAGAACCCTTATTACAAATGTTACGAGAAATCACCTTTCAATTGTCGTATTGACGTTTTAGGTTAACTTTATTACTTTTCTCAGTAAATAAGTCTTTCTGGGCTTAAAAGAATTTATTATTTCTCAAGAAAAATTTATATTTAAGAATTTAGTGTTAAAATTACAACTTAACTGTCCACAGGCGCACAATTCAAATTACAATTTTAACAGTTTATGTGTAGTTTCAGTGCACTCCTACCTGGTCATCGCATCAGTTACAATTGGCATCCCAAGAGGAGATGAAACATTATTTGTTTTAAGTTGTGTCAAAATTGTTCATTCTTTATAGTAGTGTAAGCTAGATTGCGCTGTAAATTAGATTTTTTTTAGAAGAATCCTTCAAGTAAACTAATTAGGGTTAACAAGACAACATTAAGTTAACTAAGGAAAGCATATTATCAAATTTAATACGCTGAGTCAGCTCCTGGAGTAATATTTATGCGATACACATTCTCCACATTTTGGCAGATTGAAATAACCTCTTTCCGTAATTCGCCATAGAGCATTATAGGATCGGATACCGAACAAAATAAAATTACACAAAGATCAGTTGTCAAGATTGTCAAGGAGTTGTCAAAGAATACGAACCGTATTCCATATCAGTCTTCACAATATTGCCAAACTAATTTAAGTGTTTCTTTTCTATGAAAACTTTTTTCTAAATGTTAGTGTATTGACCTTTTTGCTTTAATTCAATTCAAAATACATAAATTTGAACACTGAACAATTTCTAACATTATCTCAGTCATCTAAATCTTATCAATATTAAAATTTGCCCTAATATATATTATTCTTTTCCTTGAAAAATATTACATTTTACCAGTGTGCGTTTATTTTCGGATTCAAACTCAGATAAATAAACTATATGTAGTTTGAGGAGAAAAGACAAGCCAAGTGAAAATCTCAATAAAACCCAAAAGTCTGCCGGCGCTTCAAGAGGCCTTAAGATTAAAATATCGGAACTAGAGTGTGAACTACAACGAATGAAAGTAAGTAATGCAGTAAGCTGTCTGCTAAACTACAGACACCTTCGGTAAATCCTGGAAATACTCCTACTTCTAACACCAATCCTTTCTCCCAACTAGCCACCCCACACCTCCGAAACGCAAAAGTTTTCCACGAAGTGGGTCACGCCTATAAAAGTGATGTCGAAATCGTCTGATGATGACGCACCCCTGTGCTCACCGAAAAGACATGAAAGTACTGGAAGTCTTTATATATATTATGGTCAAAAGCCAATAGTGAATAATTGGAACAGTTTACCAGCATCTGGTTCTGATTTTTATTCCAATCATTGTGCATCAGTGGATATATTTTTAGTAACTGGAGATTGAAACCTGCCCCGAGTGAATTGGACTAATGATGAGTTTAGTGTTTTCATGAGTTCTGAGGTTTACTCATTAAACTATCACTTGTCATTAGTTGATTGGGATTTACTTTTAAGCAATATGGATGTTAATGATTGAGAGCACAAATCTTATGAAATTTTATACAATATGTTCCAACTTGATCTACCTGTAAAAATAATTAAGAACTATGTTTCTTAAGTTGTTCTATAAAGAGCTTATGACATTAACAATTCATTATTCATTTGCAGATATTTGAATTTCGTTGTCATAAGCGAAATTAAATATTTTTCATAAAATCAAGTAGCCCAAAAAGATTTCTTTATTTGGTTACCACAAAACTTTAATCAGTTCATATCGAAACCTACCTCTCTTATACAGAATTTGTTTTCAGAATAAATTCAATAAATTAAGATTGAAATCTGAAAGTACCATGTAAAAGGCAAATGCTGGAAAGGTTCTAGTGGCCCAAGAATTGGATTTAAATGTACGTATAATTTTCATCTGTATTCAAGATTTTTATAATTAATGATATATTTTATGCTAAAACACACACAATTAAATTATTTAATTTAAATAAAAAACAAATAAGCTATTTCGACGATTCGTTGGACATCAGGAATTGACACATTGACAGACTGATTACTATCATATAAATGAAGATGAAATATGCTATGACAAAGCCACATATCGGGAAATATGAAAAAAAAATCCAAGAAATCAAAAGAAGTACAAGCAAAAATCCCAATAAAGAAGAAAACAGCATTACCAAAAGTTCTACCAAAAAGGCTGAGGACTGGAATGTTCCCGTTGGAGTTCCACATATCTGTCTGTGTATAAAGCAGGTACTTTCATTTTGAGAATTAAGCATGTTTATAATAATTATAATTTTATAATTGTGGCGAAGAAATTTTTCCTATTGTAATCTGTACTCTATGACGGTAAATGTGTTTCCTAAATAATTATGTTGTATATATTATAAATAATTATGTTATATATAGCTGTAAATCTTTCTACTGAAAAATTGGTGGTTGAAAAAATCGACAATGTGTCGAAACCATTTTATAACACCAAACTAAATTTTCGACTTAAGTTAAACTAAGTAATTTTATTTGTAAAGTTAAGTTATATTTAATTATTTGTGAATCTCATTTATGGTCTTCCAGTGTAGGTTGAAATATAAGGATGAGATTGATTCGAAACAGTTCTACCATCAACAATATTATAACAAATCGAAAAATCATCACGATATTCCTTTGCTCTGTCAATTTGCTGACACTGTGGATTAAAACGAATAGAATTATAAGAAAAGATATAACTGAACCACAATTTGGTGAAATATTAATACAATATAAGAATCAAATCAAGTTTTGCTTGGGAGAAGACAACTTTTTTGCTAAATTACATACTTCTGACATATGTCATAAGGAAACTTAATCTTAGCAACATAAATATTATTTTATTTTTTGACAAACAATTGGTTGCTATTGAAACTTGAAATAAATGTCGACGAGAGATGTGGAACTGATTTGATTTCAGTGACTTTCAGGGCACGTAATCTAAACCTTGAGACAGTAAGTTGCTATTTTTGTAACTGTTTAAATATTTCACCTTTTTAAATCAACAGTAAATTCACGTAGGTGATTCTCTCAGCTTGAATTACTGAGCGACAGATTTCAACACTGAAATTTTCTTTTTCAACATTGGTTATCACCCTCAAATGATATACTAATCTTTCCATATTTGATAATTTTATATCGCAAATTATTTAGATTCCTCATGTCTGGATGACAAATTCAAATAATATCAACACAACTTATAAACCAAATCATAAAATAGTAATTTCTATTTTACAATTTTCTGCGTAAATATTGATTTGCAATATTTGTTCGGTTGAAACTTATAATTAATGGCTTTATCATTTGCAGTTCTGCTAAAATTTTCATCTACTTTGGTGCATATATATTTTTGGTGTCTCCATATTTTCTTCACAGTATGCGTGTTTTGGCAACACACTGACAACATCGAGAACTAAAGATGGAGTATTTTCGTTCTGCTTATTCGCGATACTGATCATAGAATGAAGGTATTTTATACTACCAAACATCGCGGACCCTTGTATCCTATTAAGCAGTATTCTTCTAAAATATCTATAATAATAATTATAATAATATCATAATTGAAATGAAAGTTTATGCTCTTATAGACATTCAAGAAGTGAGACACAATTTACTTGCTTTACCTATATGCTCCATACTTGCTTTAAAAATATGTTAAAATCGTGGTAGTAACTCTCCATATGCGTTGGGATGTACATGGAGTTCTTAGGATGCTTTATTTAAATTTGCCATCTGTAAAAAGAAATAATTTTTGAGGGTATTGCAAAAATTATCTTCAAAAATTGATTGAATACATCATATTGTAGAAGAGATTGAAAAACACAGTGACCAAAGGTTTTTTTGAAAGAAGGAAAATAACGGAGCGATTTTTAATTAGGGATGACTCAATTTGATTATACGTCGATGTAGTGCACTGATTCAGTTAACCAAAGGGGCGGTACATATAACACGATATTGTACACTAAATACTCTCTGTACTATGTAATATAGTATAACATATGCCTAACTTTACTTAAATGAATTTTAATATGATTGGTAATATTTTGATTCAGCAAAATTAAAGCCCACGGGAATTTTTCATGTGACTTGATTTTCGAGAATTTCATGACAAATTAACACTAATTGAAATCAGAGCTCTAAAATAGATATATTTTGTTATTAGCGTAACTGTTCCAATATGATTGAATAAATGCAACAAATTATGTAGCTAAGGGAAATCAAATTTAAAAAACAATACAACACTTATTGTAAATTAGCAACTGTTATTTACAATTGTTCCTACAACTTAATTTGAAATATTAACAATTTCAACATTCAAGAGATGCTGTGAAACTTGAGAACACTAGGTATCTCATCATTCAAAAACTCAACAACTACAAACGTGCCATCAATTTATTTCAGATGTAATTCATAACACATAATTTCTTAAAAGAGTCAAATTTGATGATTAACATCAATAGATTGAATTTAAATGGAAAATGTGTAGGGTTTAACATAATGGTTAAGGCTTGAGTAATACCATATGGAATAAATAATGAAATTATTTACTAACAATTTCTTAAAACAGGAGAATAAGTTTTTGAGAACTCTGGTCCTGTACGTTTGTTTTGAAAACTAACTGACAACTGATATTTCAGTTATTTCATTTTGCTTGTTGGTCGATTTTATATTGGCGATACCAAATATAGAAAGATGATATTCTAAATTGTCGAGATATTCTGAACACAGGATTCTATAATAATAATGGAGGAGCTATCCTTCTGTGACAGTTAACAGTGAAACATTCTTCTGATACAATTTAATTTACAATGCGAAAAAACATCTTATTTTTGAAAATAAAGCTTACGCTATAACAGAGTCAAGAATTGAGACACAATTTTCTTAGAAAAGATTTTATTTGGAATACCGATCAGACATGTGTCAGATGATGATATTCTTCCAGGTAAATAGAAAGGAAGAAGAACTGCCTTCGTTGCTATTGAACCCAGATTATGTACAAAACTATTTTTTGGTAAATTTACCTTCTAAACTTGTTCATTTAGTTATTGCGAAGAGCACAAAAAACTTTTATTTATCTTCTAAAGGGTTCTTATCCCATCAAATAACATTCGCAAAGTTCAATTTATATTGTGCATCACAATCTTCAAGTTTTGATTCACCACCACGATTTGAACTTTATTTTAAAGCAAGTATGGAGCATGTAGGTAAAGTAAATTGTGTTTCACCTCTTGAATGTTTATAAAGATTTTTTAGAAAAATACTAATTAATAGGATCCCAGGTTCCTAGAATCGCGATTATAAATCAGCAACTAAGGCCAAGTTGTCCAATTTGTCAGCTCTCAAGAAAACGTGGAGACACTTAAAATATATATGCACAAACGTAGATGAAAATTTCAACAAAATTACAAATGATAGAGCTATTAATTATAAATTTCATCTGAACAAAGATTGCAAATCAGCAAATTGTAAAGTAGAAATCACTTTTTCATGATTTTGTTAATAAAATGTGCTGACATTATTTGAAGTTGTCATCTAGAGATGAGGAATCTAATTAAATTTTGACATAAAATTAGCAAATTTGGAAAGATTGGTATCTTAGTGTTATTTGAGGGTAATAATCCAACCAAACGTGATAGAAAAATTTCAGTACCTAGTTGAAATTTGCCGCCCACAAATTCTTGCTTAAAGAATCAACTAGGTGAATTATCTTTTGATTTAAAAAGGTGAAATATTTAAACATTTACAATAATAGCAACCTACTGTCTGAAGGTTTCGATTACGAGTCACTGAAATCAAATCAGTTGCAGATCTCTCGTCAACATTTATTTTGAATCAAAGAAATACTATCTGTGATTCTGCAGATAATTAACATGTGAATAGAAATTGTTTTTGTTAACATTGTTAACTTTATACTTAAATGCCGATATATATTTTGTTGCTAAGAGAGGTGAGGGATGTCGTCTTTCAAGTAAATTTGATTTGATCTTACATTGTATTAATATTACATCAAGTTGTGGTTCAGTTATATTTTTTGGTATAATTCTATTCGTTTGAATCCACAGTGTCAACAAATTGACAGAGCTAAGAAATATCGAGATGAGATGAGTTATACTAAATGGTAGAACTGTTCCGAATCAAATTCATCCTTATATTTCAACCCACACTAATTGACTATAAATGTGATTCCCAAATATTTATATATAATATAACTTTCCAAATAAAACTACTTTGTGTACCTTTAAATTATGTGGTTAATTTAATATAAGTTTGGTTGTTAACAAATGGTTTCGACCCATTGTCGATTTTTTTAACCTTCAGCTATTCAGTGGAGGTACTGAGTTATATGGAACATATTTTTTTAGGAAACACATTTAGTGATTACAGTACAGATTAAAATTTAAGGAAAAATTACTTCGGCACTAATCTAAAATTATAATTGCTATAAACAAGCTTCATTCTCAGATGATAGATGAGTTGAAACCTAGATCCACACTATGGAAACATTTCCATAAAATGAAAGTACTTGCTATTTACAGAGATAGATATGTGGAACTCCAACGGATACATTCCAGTCCTCAGTCTTTTTGGTAGAACTTTTGAATACGGTTTCTCGGTAATGATGTTTTCCTCTTTATTGTGATTTTTTTTGTACTTTTTTCGGATTTCTTGGATTTTTATTCATATTTCATAGCCTCAGAGAAAATATTTGCCGATGTCGTCAGGTTTTGTCGTGGCTCATTTCATCTTCATTTATATGATGGTATTCAGCCTTTCCATGTGAACGTAACTCGTCGTGCCCAACGAATCGTCGAAATACTTTAAAAAAGATATATAAAATTAATATTAAAGATTAATTTTATTATATATACCAATTTTATTTGTTTTTCATTTAAATTATATAATTTAATTGTGTGTTTTAACATAAAATATGTCATTAATTATAAAAATCTTGAATACAGATGAAAATTATACTTACATTTAAATCCAATTCTTGGGCCACTAGAATCTTTACACCATTTGCTTTTTGCATCGTACTTTAAGATTTCAATCTTAATTTATTCTGAAAACAAATTAATTAGGTATTAATGTGTTGTTTTAAGGAGCGTCATATACATGAAAGTTCTTATTGTTTGTTTAGTTGGGATTCCTGTAAGTAAATTAATGAATTTAGACAAACATATTACCTAAAAATAACAGTTTGATACGATCTGTTTCATTTCTAGCATTACTATACACAAACAATCAAACATCGTGTATAACGGTTGTGATGACAACGGAGAATAAAAACAATAGAAGAGCGTAGTTATAGAAACAGAGTTAAGTTGTAAGAGCAGAGTTAGTTGTATACAGCCCACCAATGTTGTAAGATAGTCAATAAGCGTTTTACTGAGTACCTTGCATTATCATTCCACGTCGCCTTGTAAGCAGGCATGTTCTAACTATTAACTTTTGTGTTTTGACCTTAATGGAAACAAATACTTCCAGTGCTTCCATGTCCTATCGGTGAGCACAGGGGTGCGTCGTCAGGATTTCGAGAACACCTCCATAGGCAGACAGCTTACTGCATTACTTACTTTCATTTGTTGTAATTCACCCTCTAGTTCCGAGATTTTAATCTTAACGTCTAGTTTTCGGGTACCTCTTGGCTTATCTTTTTCGTGGACTCTACACATGGTTTATTGGTTTAGTAACCGAGGTTACCAGCCAAATTAACAACTCTTCTCTTTTGTCTGAATATGGCAACTCTTATAACTAAATTCAAACAGAAGTACGAACGTTATGTCTAACTCCATTTGGGGGTCTGATGTCGGTGTGGCGCTTTGCCGAATTTTGCTGTTGTTACTTACTTTAGATAGTTAACTCTTTCGGAACTTGGAACGGAGTCGTGCTCAAGGTTTACCGGGCGGTTGACCTTTCTTTCTGCCAATAGAACCTGGATTTGAACCGCCTTTTCCTTTCCATCTTTCAAGGTTTTTGTCTCTTAGTAGGAACTTCTTGTAGAACGGAACTGGCGATGTGCCGTCCGGTTTCAATAGGATTCGGAACCACTCGACTTTTGCAGGCACACTTGCTGTTTCCCCATTTCATTATCGCTAATTCGGTTATTAAACTGTTTATAGTACGAAAACAAAAATTTAATTCAGTTGTTTCTTGAATTGGTAACCAAGGTTACCAGGCAAGTAAACAAATTTTTCATTTGTCTGAATTTGGTAACTAACTAAAATTAAAAGTCGATGTTACAAGAACACTAAACATTTATTATATTATTACAAAGTGTGCACTCGGCTAGAAACGTCAAAGACTAAAAACTAAGAACTAAAAACCCTGCGTAGCATGACGCTTGCGTTAGGGCATCTATACAGAGGGGTTCCAATTATCAATGTGCAATTTCATTCCTTAACAAACTCTTTTCCGTAGTTGCCACTCAAATTTGGATAAATGACGATTGTTACCGCTGCCATTGGTAACGACAGAAAGGTCTCTTATTGTTAGCGACTAGCGACTTTTGGCAATTGTTCAAAGTACAACCAGGGAATATTGTTGATAGTAACAATTTTTGTTTGAGTTGTTCGTCCTTCCTCTGTCTGAATTTAGTTATAATAGATACCATAATCGAAAGAGAAGAGTTGTTAACGCTAATCCCAAATCTTTATCCCAACCAGCCACCCCCACTCCTGCAAAGTCTTCCAGCTCCAAAACTCAGGAACTCGGTCACCCCCAAGGAGGTGATGTCGAAATTGTCTAACTACAATGCACCAGTTATGGTTCAGTGTTCAAATTTATGTATATGGAATTGTATTAAAGTATTTTAGACCAAGTACACTAAGAATTGGAAGAGACTTCTCATAGAGAAGAAACTTTTAAATTGGTTTGGGAGAAAACAGCGCTAATGATTAGCCGTCTCAGATCTCAGTTTCGGTTAATATTTTTTGACAGCTCATTGACAATCTTGGCAACTGATCTTTGTGTAATTTCGTTTCGTTTGGTGTCCAATAATTTAATGCTCTTTGGCGAATTACTGAGAGAGGTTATTTCAATTTGCCAAAATATGCGGAAAGTAGGAAGGTCCTAATTATGTGATGTGAATTTATAAGTTTAACGATATTGAAAAAAAGCAGCTAAAAAAGATGTTTAAGTTTTATTATTATCTTATCAAAGAAAATGTATAAAATTTCGCCTTCATTGCTGTTGAAACCTGAATATGTACAAAATATCATTTGATTTCAAAACTGATCTTGAACACTTATTTGGTAACTTCTTACAATTTCGTCATTGAAAAGACAAAAACAACAAAAGAAATAAGTATTTACACTTCGTTAGCTGTTTGTTTCACTTTTTAGCCTTCAATGCAGACACAAATCTAATATTTTTGTTTATATTCAAAACGTAATTATAATTTTGTCCAGATTGATGTTTTCAATGAACTCAGAAGTCTTGATTTATCTAGTAATAGAGGTCCTTATGATATTCCTTCTACAGTATTGAACGAATTGTGGATTCTCATTAACAAAGCCTCTAACAATGAAATTTAATATAATTTTAAAATCTACTTTATTTCCTAACGTACGTAAAAAATCATTTGTTATACCTACCTTAAAGGATGGAGATAGTTTACTTGTAGTTTACCAAGATTGTCCAAAAAAATCATTTCCAAAATAATTATGCCATAGTTCCAAAATATTATAAATGAGAGTCAACATGAATTTTGCAAATGTAAATCTTCTACGACCAACCTTCTTATTTATAACCTCTCGACAGTTGGTGCTCATGATAATCATTTACAGGTTGATGCTGTTTATACAGGCATTTAAAAGGCATTTCATAGAATCTGCCATGATTTATTGTTTGCTAAACTAAATGGGCTGGATTTGACAAGTAATTTTTCCACTGTAAATAATCATAACGATTGTAATGTAAAGTGATTAGTTTTTATAAAAAAATTAATCAACACCATATTCGCAAGTTATACTTTAGATAAAAGGTTTTAATATAATGTGTTTGAAATTTAAAAATGAGTAATAGACTGGGCGGTAGTTTTTCTAGAAAAGTTGGTTCGGCTCAAGCCAAAATGACTTTGGGTAAATGTAAAAGAAAAGCTGGAGCATATCTTGATGCGTTTGCCCACACATTAAAGTAGCTTTTTACACAAATACTGCTGTAGGATCCCAGGTTCTGCGATGTTTTGTCGTATAAAATAACCTCTTTCCATAATCGGTATCGGGATTATAAGTACGGCAATTAAGCAGAACGAAATACTCTCACATTAGCTGTCAAAATTCCCAGAGTTGTCAAAACGTGCGGACTCCTTAGGAACTCGTTAGGAATATTTAAACAATTACAATAATGGCAACTTGATGCCATTATTGTGGAGATGTCGATTACTGTTCCTGAAAGTCACGGAAATCAAATTAGTTGCAGATCTATCGTCGATATACAAAAACTGTCTGTGATTCTGATAGATAATTAACATGTGAAAAGAAATTTTTGTTTGTTAACTTTATATTTCCATTAGAATAGATTGCTGCTAAGAGAAGTTCCAATTATTATAATTTAGTTTGAATATGTGATACGGACGACGTGAGGGATGAAATTGAAAACAGGATAACTAGATGTATATACACATAAATAAAATTTTAATTAATTAGTAATTACAAAACTAAACGAACATTTGGGAGTGGGTGTTGGACTGAGTGACATTTTACGAACTTTCAAGTTTCAATAGCAACGAAGGAATTTTGTTTATCAAATAAAAGAAAATAACATTTATGTTGCTAAGATTACAATTCCTTGTGACATATGCCAGACCTTAAAATATAAACAAAACATCCAATGTCCAATTGAACCTTATTCGAAAAATGTAATTTAGAAAAAAGTTGTCTTCTTTCAAGTAAATTTCATTTGTTTCTTCCATTTCTTCTTTTATTGATGATCCTTGGTCCTGGATTTGCATTTGAGGACTTTTATGACCTTACTTATTACAAGGGTAGCACCCTTACTTACTTTGTTTCTTGTGGTTGGTATTGTTGACTGAGAATACTGTTGAGTCACTTTCAGGTTGTTTAACATCTTGTGATAGTTTTGATTTCACAGAAATTGAAGTTATCTTCATGCCGGAGCTTTCAATAGCAATAATCATAGGTTGATAGGAGGACTCTGGTAGACCGGAGAGTAGCAATGTAACTAGCCATTCATCGTCAACTGCGAAACCAATGTTTCTGAGCTTGTGAGCAGTACACATAATTTTGCTCACATATTTCTCTACGTTTTGACATACAGTAAGTGAAGTATTATAGAGATCACGCAGCAGCCCATCACAGCGTGTCAACAAAGAGTCATCAAATACTTATGAAAACGTATCCCATACTTCTTTTGCAGTACTACTCTCTTGCATGTGCACGCAATTTATTTAGACAACTAGTAAATTTATCTTAGTTTTTGCCTTTGTGTCTCGTTTTGTGTCCACAATGACACATGTGGTGGGGTCTATGCAGTTCCACAACTCCTCTTGCTGTAGGTATGTTTTTAGAGCAAATCGCCACGTTACGTAATTATCTCGGCCGGTTAACTTTTCAATTAATGCCAATTGATTGTTTGCAGACAATTTAAGAACCCTTATTCCAAATGTTACGAGAAAACACTTTTCAATTGTCGTATTGACGTTTTAGGTTAACTTCTTTACTTTTCTCAGTAAGTAAGCCATTCTGGGCTTCCCTGGGCTTTTCTGGCTCCATAACCTGTTAATTTTTCTTAAAAGAATTTATTATTTCAGGAGAAAAACTTATATTTAAGAATTTAGTGTTAAAATTACAACTTAACTGTCTACAGGCGCACAATTCAAATTACAATTTTAACAGTTTATGTGTAGTTTCAGTACACTCCTACATCGCATCAGTCACAATTGGATTCCCAAGAGAAAATGAAACATTATTTGTTTTAAGTTGTGTTATAATTTTTCATTCTTTATAATAGCCTAAGCTACATTGCGCTGTAAATTGAGAAGAATGTTTCAGGTAAACTACTTTGGGTTAACAAGACAGCATTAAATTAACTGAGAAATGTATATTATCGGAATTTGTAAGCTGGGTCATCTCCTTGATTAATATTTATATGATCCCATTTTCCGCACATTTTGGCAGACTGAAATATCCTCTTTCTGTAATTCGCCAAAGAGCATTATAGGATCGGACACCAAACAAAACAAAATTACACAAAGATCAGTTGTCAAGATTGTCAGTGAGTTGTCAAAAAATACGAGCCGAAACTGAGACTGAGACGACTAGCCATTAGTGCTACCAAATAATTCCATTCAATTAGAAACGTTAAATAATTACTTTAATAACAAGGAGTTTATTTTCTATGAGAAGGCTCTTCTAATTCTTAGGGTACTTGGTCTAAAATACTTTAATACAATTCAATATACATAAATTTCAACACTGAACCATAAATGGTGGGGTGCGTCATAGTTACACAATTTCGACATCACCTCCTTGGGGGTGACCGAGTTCCAAGAAGTTTTCTGAGTTTTGGAGCTGGGAGACTTTGCAGGAGTAGGGGTGGCTAGTTGGGACAAAGATTTGGGATTAGCGTTAGGAGTAGGGGTACTAACAGAGTTTACCGATAGCATCCCTAGTTTAGACGACAAAGCTGTGTAAGCACTCTTTCACTCTCTGTATCTCACCTTCACTTAGCTTTTCTTTTTTCCGGACCCCACACATAGTTTATTGGTTTAGTAACCGAGGTTACAAGCCAAATTAACAACTCTTCTCTTTCGATTATGGTAACTTTTATAACTAAATTCAGACAGAAGAAGGACGAACAACTCAAAAAAAATTGTTACTATCAACAATATTCCCTGGTTGCTACCCACACTTTGAACAATTGACAAAAGTCGCTAACAATAAGAGACTTTTCTGTAGTTATCAATGGCAGAGGTAACGATCGTCATTTAATCAAGTTTCGGTAGCAACTGCGGAAAAGTGTTGGTAGTGACATTTTCGTTTTTATTTAGTGACCCTATTAAAGTTTCTATTAAAAGACAAGAACAGTGAAATAAGAAAAGGAAAAGGAGGCTCAAATCCAGGTTCTATTGGCAGAAAGGAAGGCGGTACCACATCCAACGACACAGCTAATTATTGTAAAGCCATTAGAGTACATTAGAGTACAAATTAATTCTCTGTATCGTGTGAGGTCTTTGAATGGTTTTAAATCTCTGTTAAATTTTGAGTTGCAGTCATACAGTGTTTTAATTGGATTGCAATCCACCATTCTGAATTTCTCTAAAACATATTTTTTTTGTTTAAGTGTTACTCCTTTCTTACTTTGGTTAATTTCTATTCTAAAGAAAAACCTAGCAATCTTTGATCTTCAATTTCTCAGCTAATTCTCTTTTAATTTCATTACCAGTTAGTTTTTTGAGAGCTCTTTTGTACTCCTTAAATTTTTCGAAAAAACTTCTCTCTTTGACTTAAGGAAAAAACCTGGAACCACCTATTATAATCATCTATTGATGTAAGAAGATATCTTGATCCACCGCTGAATCTGACTCGCATTGGTCCGCAGATATCTGAATGAACAATATTCAGTAACTACTTACTTCTTCCTTCTCTGTCAGTAAAGGGTTTCCTTGCTTGCTTACCTCGTTGACATTGTCACACCACATGGGTAATTTATCATTATCCAATTTATTACCGTGTACCAGTCGCTTTCTGTACAAATCCTGTACGCCTTTGCAATGTAAGTACTGTAGTTGTCTATGCCACAGGAAATTAATAGTTAAATATTCTCTCTTTATTAATGAGGTTCTGTTAGAGCATTTGTCAACATTGGCAACGTCTAATGCGCAACCCCCTCCCCTTAGTTAGTTAGGGTGAATTAGCTTTAAGTTACTTACTTTCAAGTCAGCTCGAGAGCAACACACAACGTTCAGATGCTCTGAGCAATATAAACAGAAAAATCACAAACTTGGCAGTTTTACTAGTCCAGCACATACAAAACATTAGTCCTTCGAGCAGAAACTATTACACATACAAAACATTGGTCCTTCGAGCCGTATTTTCGTGTACAAGATTAGCAAGAAGCAAGGGCGAACGGAAAACACCTGTTCAACACACAGAAGAATACGTGGCGATAAGTTCCGTCGTACCGAAAACAGCAATTAGTGTTCAATTGGCAACGGTTCCAGTTGAAATAACCAGTGCAGGCAAGTCAAGTTTGGATTTGGCATCGATTCCAGAAGAATTCCAGCAAAAGGAAGTCTAATCAACAACCATAGCAACATCAAGGTCATTTCAAAAACATACCAGGGTTTCAAGTCAAAAGGGCCTGCATTGCACGTGTCCACAACCATTGGTTTCAAGATGAAAGGCCTGCGTAACACGTGTCTACAACCACTTGAGTCTTTGTTTCCCATCTACTACCTGCATGCACATTTGCCAATTTAAAAAATTCTTTACATTTGAAAAACAAAACGATCACAATGTCTACTGAAAGCATTAAGAAATTACAATGTAAACGTCGTACAATCAAAGGCAAGCTGACCAGGTTGCAAAATTACGTAAACTCTATAGACACCGCAATCATTAATGACGAATTAATAGCACAATTAAGAATTCGTTTGGAAAAACATTCGTGTATATTAGATGAATTTTCTTCCATTTGTACAGAAATATACTACCTCGAAGATAATGAGGATAGTTCTGAATTGGCGGAGTTTGAAGATTCATTCTATGACGTTACAACAAAAATTACTAGATTAATCAACGATTATGCCATAAATAATCAAACACAATCGAATACGTCATCATCAGATACAGTCGCGAGCAATCCAATTACAGGTATAAAATTGCCTACAATAAATCTACCTTGTTTTAAGGGCCACTATGATGGTTGGCTAGAATTTCGCGATGCATTTAAGTCATTGATACATGCAAATCAATCTTTGTCCGACGTTCAAAAACTTTATTATTTGCGCTCGTGTCTTCAAGGGGATGCTGCTCGAGTCCATTGAAATTACTGCATGTAATTATGATATTACTTGGCAATTGTTAGAAGATAGGTTCGAGAACAAGTCCCTAATAATTCACAATCATATTAAAGCCATTATCGATCATCCAAATGTTACAAAGGAATCACATGTTCAATTGCGAGATCTCTGCGACTCTGTGACAAAAAACTTGCGTGCTCTAAAATCTTTGGGGGAGCCGACAGATACGTGGGATACTCTTATAATTTACATAATCGCAACCAAAATGGACGATATTACCCGACGCGAATGGGAGATCGTCAACAACAACTCACAAATTCCAAACATGGCGGATATGTATAAATTTCTAAAAGGGCGTTGTGAGCTTTTAGAGAAACTGGAACATGAAAGGTCTAAAAAGCCAAAGAACAAACCATTCAAATCAAGCGCATATGCCACTGTGTCTGTCAAGGTCAGTGGTTATTATTGTAAAAAGGATCATGCAATTTACAACTGTAATAAATTTAAAGGGCTCTCAATAAATGACCGTATCTCAGAAACTAAAAGGCTTAAGCTGTGTCTAAACTGTTTAAGACAGGGACACAACACAAAAACATGCCATTCATTTAGTTGTCGAAAATGTGGCAAAAGGCATAATACCTTACTACATATTGAGACACATGTTGGCAGTGAAATTGTCACTGACACTGAAGTGCCAGTTACCATTGTCAATCACTCGGTGGCAAATGAACAAAGGCAAGTCTACTTGTCAACAGTCTTAATTCATGTAACAGATGCACAAGGCAACAATCAAGTTTTACGTGCACTACTTGACAACGGGTCCCAAAGTTCATTTGTGACTGAAAGGGCTGTTAAAATGTTAAATTTAAATAAACACAAAACCCAATTTAAAATTTCTGGTGTTGGTCAAACTATATCGGAGATTCAATATCAAACAATACTCGACATTTCTTCTGTTCAAGGTTCATTCAAAACATGCGTTTCATGTTTAATTATGAATAAGATCACAGAACCCATACCTTCTACTACAATGCCAAAATATAACTTTACACTTCCAAGTCGTATTACTTTGGCAGATCCTACTTTCAATATATGCAATGATATCGACATCCTATTGGGTGCCGACATATTTTGGAAGGTTCTACTGCCTGAGCGTGTTTCACTGGGAAAACATAATCCTATGCTGCAAAATACGTACTTTGGGTGGATCGTTATAGGAGGTTGGAGTAAAGGGAATCAGAGGCATTCAGTCAATTGTTTAGTCGTAAACAAAACTGATGAAATCGTGAAGCGTTTTTGGGAAATAGTGGAAATAGGTGATTCGTATCAAATATTTAATGAAAGGGAACAGTTTTGCGTGACTCATTTTAAAGATCATTATGAGCGCGACTCGTCTGGCAGATTCATTGTACGAATTCCGTTTAACGACAAAAAAGGTCAGCTAGGTGAATCGAGGCAAGGAGCATTAAATAGATTTCAGTCGCTAGAAAGAAAATTAGCGAAAAATAGCCATTTAAAACAAAGTTACGATGAATTCATGCAAGAATATATCGACCTAGGACACATGAAACAAGTCGAGGATGTAGGTGATGAGAAGATTGGTACTCAATATTATTTACCTCATCATGCGGTTTTAAAAGAATCAAGTTTGACAACAAAAATACGTGTTGTATTTGATGCGTCGGCCAAGACAAGTAGCGGTCTTTCGCTAAATGATGTTCAATGCAGCGGCCCGACCATACAAAATGAGTTGTTTTCCATACTATTGAGATTCCGAATTAATCAATATGTTCTCACAGGAGATATATCAAAAATGTATCGTCAAGTTCTGGTTCATTTTGATGAACGATGCATGCAAAGAATATTTTGGAGATTCAACAAAAATGAAGCAATACAAACCTATGAGCTGGCAACCGTAACTTACGGCACAGCATCAGCACCATTCTTAAGTGTTAGATGTTTGAAACAATTAGCTATGGATCACTCAACAGAGTTTCCCGAAATTAGCAGGATCATTGAGAATGATTTCTATGTAGACGATGTGATTACGGGTGCTAATTCAAAGGCAGAGTTACTGCGCATTCAGCGAGAACTGTCAAACATCTTACAACGGGGCAAGTTCGAACTGCGCAAATGGTTGTGTAATGATTCAGAATTGTTATCTAAATTTCAAGTAAATAACAATTTAAATGTTGGATTAATTCATTTGGGACCAAATGACAATAATAAGACGCTTGGTATACTATGGAATGCTTGTAACGACATTATTCAATTTGAAACAAGTCAGCTTAAATATTCTCAACAATTTCCAACCAAACGTTTCATTTTGTCAACAATAGGTCAAATATTTGATCCTTTGGGATTGATTGCACCTGTCACAATTTTGGGAAAAATCCTTATTCAAAAATTGTGGTTACAAAAACTAGATTGGTATGATCCCATATCTGTTCATTTATCCAGTCTATGGTCAGAATTTGTAAATAAAATTCAAAATTTGAATAACTTGAAGATTGATCGGTTTGTGTTGAAGCCAGAGTACGAGGAATGTGAGCTCCACGGTTTTGCAGACGCGTCTGAAGCGGCTTACGGTGCCTGTATTTACCTACGATGTAAGGTTAAAAATCAGTACTTTGTTCAAATGCTTTGTTCCAAATCAAAGGTTGCGCCAATTAAACAGGTATCATTGTCAAGGCTTGAATTATGCGCTGCAACATTACTCGCAAAATTAACAGACAAGGTACGACGATCAATCAGACTCAACATTCAAGCACAATTATTTTGGTCAGATTCCACGATTGTTCTTTGTTGGATACGAGGTTGTCCATCGCGTTGGAAAACCTTTGTTGCAAATCGCGTGGGTGTGATTCAGTCACTTACAAAACAAGAACAATGGAATCATGTAAGGTCTCAGTTAAATCCTGCAGATTTATCATCACGAGGTACGAATGCAGATGTTTTAAAAACCTCCACGTTTTGGTCAAATGGCCCACAGTGGCTCATTAAAGATAAGTCGGAATGGCCAGAATTTACGGAATCTGAACCGAATATAATTCCGGAGCAAAAAACTGTTTGTTTGCAAACAACCATTACAGACGAATCCATCTTCATATTATTCGTCGATAACAAAATTAAAGCGCGTTGTTGCATACATGTTAAGATTTATTTCAAATTGTAAAGAAAAAAAAACTATCTGGCCCTCTGAGCTGTACCGAATTAAAAAATTCTATGGTAGTTTTGCTACGTGTAATGCAACAAACTACATTTGTTACTGAGTATAATGATTTGGTAAATAAAAGGCCAATTAATAAAAAAAGCAGACTATTGTCTTTAAATCCGTTTATTGATAACGACAATTTAATACGTGTGGGTGGTCGATTAGTTAACGGCGATTATAATTTTAACAAAAAACATCCTGTCATCTTACCAAAGAGTCATGTTTTAACAGAATTGGTCCTCAGAAATGAGCATGTCAGACTGTTACATTGCGGACCTCAACAATTATTATATTCCGTACGGGATAATTATTGGCCAATCTCAGGTCGCACCGTATGTCGAGGAATAATTCGGAAATGTATTCGATGTTTTAAGGCTAAGCCAACGAATACGGAATATTTGATGGGTAATCTGCCTGAATGCCGCGTTAATCAGTTCAATCCTTTCACAAACGTTGGTTTGGATTACGCAGGACCATTTTTGTTGAAAGATAGAATAACAAGAGGTGCAAAAATCATAAAGGCTTATGTTTGTGTCTTCGTTTGCATGGCTTCAAAGGCTATCCATTTAGAATTATTAACTAATTTGAGCACAGAGGCATTTTTACAAATGTTAAAAAGGTTCATCGCTAGACGAGGTTTGCCCTCCAACATATATTCCGACAATGCCACCACCTTTGTTGGTGCAGACTCCGCATTGAAAGAAGAATTTCTGTTTGTTGACACTAACGTAGATAATATTAATCAATTCTTGAATAAAGAAGGTATTACGTGGCATTTCATTCCTGTGCGATCACCTAATTTTGGAGGTATATGGGAAGCTGGTGTTAAAAGCTTTAAACATCACTTGAGGCGAATATTAGGCAATGATAAGTTTACGTTTGAAGAGTTTTATACGGTAATGTCACAGATTGAAGCAGTTTTCAACTCGCGTCCAACTGTGCTAAAACGAGCAATTTCGAAAGTGTGTGCGCTACTTTGTGATTGACTTTTCTATTATGACTCCTATTCTGATTTCCAATGTATTAATTATATTCTATTTGTCTATTGAAAATTGTATTTTCAGCGCGGGCGGCATATTAGAGCATTTGTCAACATTGGCAACGTCTAATGCGCAACCCCCTCCCCTTAGTTAGTTAGGGTGAATTAGCTTTAAGTTACTTACTTTTAAGTCAGCTCGAAAGCAACACACAACGTTCAGATGCTCCGAGCAAAATAAACAGAAAAATCACAAACTTGGCAGTTTTACTAGTCCAGCACATACAAAACATTGGTCCTTCGAGCAGAAACTATTACACATACAAAACAGGTTCTTTCTAATTGAAAATGGTAATTAGAAGAAATACTTATGTACAGTAGTGCTAGAAATGAAACCGATCGTACCAAACTGTTATTTTTAGGGAATAATTTTGGCTAAATTCATTACTTATACTTACAGGAATTCCCAACTAAACACAGAATAACGCTCCATAAAACAACACATTGATTTGTTTTCAGAATAAATTATGATTTTTGTTTATTGGAACAAGGAGGCCTCCCCGCGCACCGATGCGAAGATCATGGCCTAAGAGTAATTAACCACAAAGGTTTAGGAAAATAGAAGGGAAAACTAAAGAGGTACGTAACAATCGCTACATGGTAAAGAAAAGATGTCCCAAAGAGACGCAGAGGTCTAGACAGCCAAGAGACAAGGTCTCTTGTATCTGTCGGATTCACAGGGTTGGATATCATGCAAGCATGCAATCTCCGGATTAGAGTGTTGAAAGATAGATCTCCGGAGATTGAGGGCATGCTATTTTCTCTGAGGCTATGAAATATGAAAAAATATGCAAGAAATCCGAAAAAAGTACAAGAAAAAAATCACAATCTATCAAAAAGGCTGAGGACTAAAGCAGGTACTTTCATTTTATGGAAAGTTTTCCATAGTATGGGCATACGTTTCAACTCATCTAACATCTGAGAATTAAGCATGTTTATAGTAATTATAATATTAGAATGGTGCTGTAGTTGTTTTTGCTTATATTTTAATCTGTAATTTATGACGGAAAAGGTGTTTCCTAAATAACTATATATATATATATATATATATATATATATATATATATATATATATCTGTATATTTTTCCACTGAATAATTGGAGGTTGAAAAAATTGGCAATGTGTCGAAACCATTTTATAACACCAAACTAGTATTAAAATATCGACATAAGTTAAACAAAGTAGTCTTATTTGTAAAGTTATGTTATATTTAAATTTTTGGGAATCTCATTTATGGTCATCCACTGTAGGTTGTAATACAAGGATGAGATTGATTCGAAACAGTTCTACCATCAAAAATATTATAACAAATTGAAAAATCATCACGATATTCCTTTGCTCTGTCAATTTGCTGAGACCGTGGATTAAAACGAATTATAAGAAAAGATATAACTGAACCACAATTTGGTGTTATATTAATACAATGTAAGAATCAAATCAAATTTGCTTGAGAGAAGACAACTTTTTTCTAAATTACATACTTCTGACATATGCCATAAAGAAACATAATTTGACATGTTATTTTATTTTTTGACAAACAATTCGTTGCTATTGAAACTTGAAAGTTTGTAAAATGTCACTCAGTCACACACCCACTCGTTTTATTTTGTAATTACAAATTAATTAAAATTTTATTTATGTGTTTATACATCAGGCTAGTTATCTTGTTTTCAATTCTATTCCTCACCTTATAATAGTTGAAACTTCTCTTAGCAGCAATCTATTCAGCAGCAATAAATGTCAAAGAGGGATCTGCAACTGATTTGATTTCAGTGACTCTCAGGGCTAGTAATCTAAACCTTCAGACGGTAAGTTGCTATTTTTGTAACTGTTTAAATATTTCACCTTTTTAAATCAACAGTAAATTCACGTAGTTGATTCTTTCAGCTTGAATAAGTGAGCGACAGATTTCAACTATGCACTGAATTTTTCTCCTTCACATTTAGTTATCACCCTCAAACAACATTAATATACCAATCTTTCCGTATTTGATAATTTTATGTCGCAAATTATTTAGATTTTTCATGTCTGGATGACAAGTTCAAATAATGTTATCACAATTTATAAACCAAATCATGAAATAGTAATTCACACTATTTCACAATTTTCTGGGAGCCTTGTATCCTATTAAGCAGTATTCTTCTAAAATATCTGTAATAAGGTATATCATAATTGAAATGAAAGTTTATGCTCTTATAGACATTCAAGAAGTGAGACACAATTTACTTGCTTTACTTGTATGCTCCATACTTGCTTCAAAAATATGTTAATATCGTGGTGGTAACTCTCCATATGCGTTGGGATGTAGATGGAGTTCTTAAGATACTTTATTTAAATTTGCAATCTGTAAAAAGAAATAATTTTTGAGGGTATTGCAAAAATTATCTTCAAAAATTGATTGAATAAATCATATTGTAGAAGAGAATGAAAAACACAGTGACCAAAGATTTTTTTGAAAGAAGGAAAATAACGGAGCGATTTTTAATTAAGGATGTCTCAATTTGATTATACGGCGTTGTAGTGCGTTGATTTAGTCAACCAAAGGGGCGGTATATATAACACGATATTTTACACTAAATACTCTCTGTACTCTGTAATATTGTATAACTTTGGTTAACTTTTGATATATATACAAATCGGGATACTTTTTTACAGTTTCTAAGACATTTTGGTGTTTTGTTAATATATCTTATCTCCTAACTTTATTTAAGTGAACTTTAAATATAATTGGTAATATTTTGATACAGCAAAATTAAAGCCCACGGGAAATTTTCATGTGGCTTGATTTCCGAGAGTTTCATGATTAATTAACACTATTTGAAATCAGGGCACTAAAGTAGATATATTTCGTTATTAATGTAATTGTTACAATATTCCGCCTTGATTAACTGCAATAAATTATGTATCTGTGGGAATCCAAATTTAAAAAACAATAGACCACTTGTTGTAGCCTAGCAACTGTTATTTACAACTGTTCCCAAAACTTAATTTAAAATATTAACAATTTCAACATTCAAGAGATGCTGTGAAACTTTAGAACAGTAGGTGTCTCACCATTCAAAAAATCAACAACTACATACACGCCATTAATTTATTTCAGATGTAATTCATAAGGAATAACACATAATGTCTAAGGAAAGTCAAATTTGATCATTAACATCAGTGAATCAAATTTAAATGGAAAATGTGTGTGGTTTAAATTAATGGTTAAGACTTGAATAATACTATATGGAATAAATAATGAAATTATTTATTAACAATTTCTTAAAACGAGAGAATAAGTTTTTGAGAACTCTGGTTCTGTACGTGTGTTTTGACAACTAACTGTCAACTGATGTTGGAGTTATTTCATTTTGCTTGTTGGCCGATTTTATAAAGGCCTTACCAAGTATACAAAGTTGTTATTATAAATTGTCGAGATATTCTGAACACAGGATCCTATAATAATAATCGAGGAGCTATTTTCCTGTCACAGTTAACTGTGTAGCATTCTGCTGATATAATTTAATTTACAATGCGAAAAAATATCTTATTCTTGAAAATAAAGCTTACGCTATAACAGAGAAAAGAATTGAGACGCAATTTACTTGGAAAATCATTTATTTAGAATACCGATCAGACATGTAGTAGATGTTAAGATTCTGCATATAGCATGTAGGTAAACCAAGTAAATTGTGTGTCACCTCTTGAATGTTTATCTTTCTTTTCAGTTATGTTATACCTTATTGCACGGTAAAGTAGTTTTTTTAGAAAAATACTACTTAAAATGATCCCAGGTTCCTATAATCGCGATTATAAGATTAGCAACTAAGCAGAATGAAAATACCCCAACATGCCCAAGTAGTCTAATTTGTCAGCAAGTTGTCAAAACGTGCGTAGCGGTTACGAGCTCTCAAGAAAACGTGGAGACACTTAAAATATATATGCACTAAAGTAGATGAAAATTTCATCAAATTTACAAATGAGCTATTAATTATAAATTTCAACTCAACAAAGATTGCAAATTTTTACACAGAAAATTGTGATTTGATTTTGTTTATAAATTGTGTTGTCATTATTTGAACTTGTCATCTAGACATGAGGAATCTAAATAAATTTTGACATAAAATTAGCAAAATTAGAAAGATTGGTATCTTAGTGTTGTTTGAGGGTGATAATCCAACCAAACGTGAAAGAGAGAAATTCAGTACCTAGTTGAAATTTGCCGCTCACTAATTCTTGCTTAAAGAATCAACTACGTGAATTATTTTTTGATTTAAAAAGGTGACATATTTAAACAGTTACAATAATAGGAACCTACTGTCCGAAGGTTCCAATTACGAGTCACTGAAATCAAATCAGTTGATTCGTAATTGTCTCGACGACATTTATTTTCCATCAAAGGAATACTGCCTGTGAATCTGACAGATAATTAACATGTGAATAGAAATTGTTTTCATTAACTTTATACTTAAATGCAGAAATATATTTTGCTACTAAGAGAGGTGGGGGATGAAATTGAAAACAAGTAACTTGCCTGATGTATATACACATAAATAAAATTTTAATTAATTAGTACAAAATTAAACGAACATTTTGGAGTGAGTGTTGTATTGAGTGACATTTTGCAATCTTTCCTGTTTCAGTTGCAACGAAGGGAGATATGTTAGTCAAATAAGAGAAAATAACATTTATGTTGCTAAGATTACGTCACCTTATGATGTATGTCAGCCTGTCCAATTATAGGCAAGAGTTATGGTTAATTCAATTAAACCTAATTCAAAATATGTGGTTTGGAAACACGTTGTCTTGTTTCAAGTAAATTTGATTTGATCTTATATTGTATTAATATTACATCAAATTGTGGTTCAGTTATATTTTTTGTTATAATTCTATTTGTTTGAATCCACAGTGTCAACAAACTGACAGAGCAAAGAAATGTCGAGATGAGTTATAATAACTTTAATGATAGAACTGTTCCAAATTAATTTCATCCTTATATTTCTACTTACACAAAATGGCTATAAATGTGGTTCCCAAATATTTAAATATAATATAACTTTCCAAATAAAACTACTTTGTTTAAGTTTTGTGGTTAATTTAATTAATTTTAAACTCCAATTAGTTAGTGGAAAGAAGTACTTAAAAGATATATGCGACATAATTTTTTAGGAAACACATTTACTGATTACAGTACAGATTAAATTTTAAGGAAGAATTACTTCGGCACTATTCTTATATTATAATTAGAATAAACAAGCTTAATTCTCAGATGTAGGATGAGTTATAAGGTAGGTCCATACTATCGAAACATGGGACTCGAGATGGCGATCTGTGGGACAAGAATTGAACTTCTGTCCAAAGAAAATTTCGACACGAGGCGGATTCAGGTAGAGGCGTTACTTACCAAAATCGATACCTGGGATTTCGTTAATGGTGAAGTATCAAAGCCAGTTATATGTCAGGGTGACACAAAAAGTGAATCAGCGCTTAAAACGTGGATGTAAATAAGATAAAAAGGTAAATGCGGACATGATCCTATGCATAAGCCCATCGGACCTCAAGAGTATCAAAGGATGCGAGATTTCCAAAGATATATGGCACTTTTGAAACAATTATTTTATATATTTTATATATTTTATTTTATTTGATTAAGTATAAATAAAATTGGATAACGATAAATTACCCACGTGGTGTGGCATATATCAATGAGGTAAATATGCAAGGACACCCTTTACTGCCAGAGAATTAAGAAGTAAGCAGTTACTGAATATTGTTCATTCAGACATCTGCGGACCAAAGCGAGTTAGAACCAGAGGTGGATCAAGATATCTTCTAACAAAAGTAAGAGAGAATTAGCTGAGAAATTGAAGATCAAAGAATGCTAGGTTTTTTTTGGAATAGAAATTAACCAAAGTAAGAAAAGAGTAACACTTAAACAAAAAAAATATATTTTAGAAAGTTAACAGAGATTTAAAAATGTTCAAAGACTCCACACGATACAGAGAATTAATTGGTACTCTAATGTACTCTAATCCAGCCGATCAAAACTGGGGCTTTACAATAATTAGCTGTGTCTTTCTGACAATCGAACCTGGATTTGAGCCGCCTTTTCATTTTCTTATTTCACGGTTTTTGTCTCTTAATAGGAACTTCTTCTGAAATGAAACTGGCGATGTGCCCTGTGGCCCCAATAGGACTCTGAAGCACTCAAACTTCTTGCAGGCACGCTTGCTGTTTACTCATTTCATGACCGCTAATTCAGTTATTAAACTGTTTATAGTACGAAAACCTAAACTTAATTCAGTTGTTTCTTGGATTGGTAACCAAGGTTACCAACCAGGTTAACTAATTTTTTTATTTGTCTGAATTTAGTAACTAACTAAATTCAGACCAATTCAGTTACCATATTCGAAAGAGGAGAGTTTTTAATTTGGCTGGTAACTTCGGTTACTAAATCAATAAACTATCTGTGTGAACTATGTGTAGTGTCCGGAAAAGAGACAAGCTAAGTGAAAATCTCAATAAAAACCAAATGTCTGCCGACGTTTCCAGAGGTACCCGATTTCCTTAGTGTTCAAATTTATGTATATTGAATTGTATTAAAGCATTGCATATTCTTCAGACAACAGAAGTATGTTTTACTTTTGATTAATAAACATATCGCCTTCATTGCTGTTGGAACCTGAATATGTACAAAATGTAATTTGATTTCAAAACTGAACTTGAACAATTATTTGGTAACTTACAATTTCGTCGTTGAAAAGACGAAAACTACAAAAGAAATAAGTATTTAGTCTTTACACGTGAGCTGTTTGTTTCGTTTTTTAGCTTTCAATGCAAACACAAATTTAAGCAATATCGTTTTGTCATGAAAATATTTTGGTTTATATTCAAAAAATAATAATAATTTTTTCCAGATTGATGTTTTTAATGAACTCAGAAGTCAGATTTATCTAGTAATAGAGGTCCTTATGATATTCCTTCTATAGCATTGAATGAATTGTGGATTATCATTAACAAAGCCTCTAAAAATGGAATTTAACTTGTTTTTAAAATGTGCTTTATTTCCTAATGTACAGAAAAAATCATTTATTACACCTACCTTAAAGAATGGAGATAGTTTACTTGTAACAAATTTAGGCCTGTATGAAAAATGTTTTGTATTCCATAATTGTCCAAAAAAATTCATTTTCAAAATAGTTCCAAAATATTATAAATGAGAGTCAACATGGATTTTGCAAATGTAAATCTTCTGCGACCAACCTTCTTATTTATAACAATTCGACAGTTGTTGCTCTTGAAAATCATTTACAGGTTGATGTTGTTTATACAGACTTTTAAAAGGCATCTGATAGAATCTGCCATGATTTATTGTTTGCTGAACTAACTGGGCTCGAGTTGTCAAGTAAGTTTTCCACTGTAGATAATCATAACGATTGTAATGTAAAGTGATTAGTTTTAAAAAAAAAATAAATCAACATTATTTTCGAAAGTTACACTTTACATAAAAGATTTTAATGTAATATGTTTGAAATTTAGAAATGTGTAACAGATTAGGCGGTAGTTTATCTAGAAAAGTTGGTTTGGCTCAAACTAAAATAAATTTGCGTAAATGTAAAAGAAAAACTGGTGAATATTCTGGTGCACTGATTACAGAACAATTTTTAGATGGGATGGACAGTAATTTAGCATATAAATTCCAGCTTAAAGTATGCGTTATTGTTGAAGAAGAAATAATGTGTAGAAATAGTTGATCTTTCCATTTCTCTGTTAACATCAACTATTATTGACTAGTAATTAATAAGTCAACTTAGTTGTCACGCCCTTCCATATTCTGTCATTGTCAAAACTTTTCGGGTTATTCATCAAACTCTCTAATACCCTCAAAAATTATTTCTTATTACAAATTGCAAATTTAAATAAAGCATCCTAAGAACTCCATTTACAACTCAACGCATATCGAGAGTTACTACCACGATTTTAATATATTTTTAAAGCAAGTATGGAACATATAAGTAAAACAAGTAATCGTGTCTCACTTCTTGAATGTCTATAATTTCGTAAGCGTTCCTTTTAATTATGTTGCCCTTGTTGCACTATAAAGTAGATTTTTAGAAAAATAATGGTTAATAGGATTCCAGGTTCTGCGATGCTTGAACTTGAAGACACCTATTTATGACTTAACAAGAAGGGTTGGATCATGACGAAAACATGGTATGTAAATTGAACAAGTCACCATATGGGTAAAACAATTCCCTTGCTGCTGGCATGCCAAATTCGTCTCTACACCGAAAAGAGTTTTAGTATTTATATGGAACAAATTTTAAACAGAATTGAAATGACTAATGCTGATCCTAATACTGTTCCAGTTGACCCTAACATAAAGCTACAGTAGGAAGATACTACCTCACTTCTGCTCTTCATAATAACACAGCTCGTTCCGTCAAATTTTATTTGGCTACCATCGCAAATAATCTGACTTAGAGACAATAGATTTGTTGCCAATTTAGGAACACATAATACTTTTGTAAAAAGCACCTTTTTGTTTTGACCTTCATCATCATAATGGTCCAACCTCACTTGTTCTGAGCATTGCACAGATTATACTTTGTTGTTTGCGACTCTGATTTTATGTATGACAGGAGCCGTCATATTTTCAAGCATGTTCTTACGTCTTGTCATGTGTGACGATGCATCGGAAGCCACTTACCATGGGTCATTTTGGCTGGATGTTGCCTCAAACGCAGCAGCATATGATGAACTACTTGCTTTTTGTTGAACATTCTTGGTTCTGGATTTGCATTTGAGGACTTTTATGACCTTACTTGTTACAAGTGTAGCTTACTTTGTTTCTGTGGTTGATTTTAATTTTCTTGATGACTGACAATACTGTTGAGTCACTTTCAGGTTGTTTAACATCTTGTGATAGTTTTGATTTCACAGAAACAGAAGGTATCTTCATGCCGGAGCTTTCAATAGCAATGATCATTGGTTGATAGGATTCTGGTAGACCGGAGAGTAGCACTGTAAATAGCCATTCATCGTCAACTTCGAAACCAATGTTTCTGAGCTTGTGAGCGGTACACATTATTTTACTCATATATTTCTCTACGTTTTAACATGCAGTATGTGAAGTATCACAGAGATCATGCAGCAGCCCATCACAGCGTGTCAACCAAGATTTATCCCATACTTATTTTGCAGTACTACTCTCTTGTATGTGCACGTAATTTATTGAGTCAACTAGTAAATTTATCTTAGTTTTTGCCTTTGTGTCTCGTTTTGTGTCCACAATGACACATGTGGGGGGTTTTATGCAGTCCACAACTTCTCTTGCTGTAGATGTGTTTCTATAGCAAATAACCAGGTGACGTAATTATCTCGGCCGGTTAACTTTTCAATTAATGCCAATTGATTGTTTGCTGACAATTTAAGAACCCTTATTCCAAATGTTACGAGAAATCACCTTTCAATTGTCGTATTGACGTTTTAGGTTAACTTTATTACTTTTCTCAGTAAATAAGTCTTTCTGGGCTTAAAAGAATTTATTATTTCTCAAGAAAAATTTATATTTAAGAATTTAGTGTTAAAATTACAACTTAACTGTCCACAGGCGCACAATTCAAATTACAATTTTAACAGTTTATGTGTGGTTTCAGTGCACTCCTACCTGGTCATCACATCAGTTACAATTGGCATCCCAAGAGGAGATGAAACATTATTTGTTTTAAGTTGTGTCAAAATTGTTCATTCTTTATAGTAGTGTAAGCTACATTGCGCTGTAAATTAGATTTTTTTTAGAAGAATCCTTCAAGTAAACTAATTAGGGTTAACAAGACAGCATTAAGTTAACTAAGGAAAGCATATTATCAAATTTAGTACGCTGGGTCAGCTCCTGGATTAATATTTATACGATACATATTCTCCACATTTTGGCAGATTGAAATAACCTCTTTCCGTAATTCGCCAAAGAGCATTATAGTATCGGATACCGAACAAAATAAAATTACACAAAGATCAGTTGTCAAGATTGTCAAGGAGTTGTCAAAGAATACGAACCGTATTCCATATCAGTCATCACAATATTGCCAAACTAATTTAAGTGTTTCTTTTCTATGAAAACTTTTTTCTAAATGTTAGTGTATTGACCTTTTTGCTTTAATTCAATTCAAAATACATAAATTTGAACACTGAACAATTTCTAACATTATCTTAGTCATCTAAATCTTATCAATATTAAAATTTGCCCTAATATATATTATTCTTTTCCTTGAAAAATATTACATTTTACCAGTGTGCGTTTATATTCGGATTCAAACTCAGATAAATAAACTATATGTAGTTTGAGAAGAAAAGACAAGCCAAGTGAAAATCTCAATAAAACCCAAAAGTCTGCCGGCGCTTCAAGAGGCCTTAAGATTAAAATATCGGAACTAGAGGGTGAACTACAACGAATGAAAGTAAGTAATGCAGTAAGCTGTCTGCTAAACTACAGACACCTTCGGTAAATTCTGGAAATACTCCTACTTCTAACACCAATCCTTTCTCCCAACTAGCCACCCCACACCTCCAAACCGCAAGTTTTCCACGAAGTGGGTCACGCCTATAAAGGTGATATCGAAATCGTCTGATGATGACGCATCCCTGTGCTCACCGAAAGGACATGAAAGTACTGGAAAGTCTTTATATCCATTAAGGTCAAAAGCCAAAAGTGAATAATTGGAACAGTTTACCAGCATCTGGTTCTGATTTTTATTCCAATCATTGTGCATCAGTGGATATATTTTTAGTAACTGGAGATTGAAACCCGCCCCGAATGAATTGGACTAATGATGAGTATAGTGTTTTCATGAGTTCTGAGGTTTACTCATTAAACTATCACTTGTCATTAGTTGATTGGGATTTACTTTTTAGCAATATGGATGTTAATGATTGTGAGCACAAATCTTATGAAATTTTATAAAATATGTTCCAACTTGATCTACCTGTAAAAATATTTAAGAACTATGTTTCTTAAGTTGTTCTATAAAGGGCTTATGACATTAACAATTCGTTATTCCTTTGCAGATATTTGAATTTCGTTGTCATAAACAAATTTGAATATTTTTCATAAAATCAAGTAGCACAAAAAGGTTTCTTTATTTGGTTACCACCAAACTTTAAACAGTTCATATCGAAACATACCTCTCTTATACATAATTTGTTTTCAGAATAAATTCAATAAATTAAGATTGAAATCTGAAAGTACGATGTAAAAGGCAAATGCTGGAAAGATTCTAGTGGCCCAAGAATTGGATTTAAATGTACGTATAATTTTCATCTCTATTCAAGATTTTTATAATTAATGATATATTTTATGCTAAAACACACACAATCAAATTATTTAATTTAAATAAAAAATAAATAAGCTATATCGACGATTCGTTGGACATCAGGAATTAACACATTGACAGACTGATTACTATCATATAAATGAAGATGAAATGTGCTATGACAAAGCCACATATCGGGAAATATGAAAAAAAAAATCCAAGAAATCAAAAAAAGTACAAGCAAAAATCCCAATAAAGAAGAAAACAGCATTACCAAAAGTTCTACCAAAAAGGCTGAGGACTGGAATGTTCCCGTTGGAGTTCCACATATCTGTCTGTGTATAAAGCAGGTACTTTCATTTTGAGAATTAAGCATGTTTATAATAATTATAATTTTATAATTGTGGCGAAGAAATTTTTCCTATTGTAATCTGTACTCTATGACGGTAAATGCGTTTCCTAAATAATTATGTTGTATATATTATAAATAATTATGTTATATATATCTGTAAATCTTTCTACTGAAAAATTGGTGGTTGAAAAAATCGACAATGTGTCGAAACCATTTTATAACACCAAACTAAATTTTCGACTTAAGTTAAACTAAGTAATTTTATTTGTAAAGTTAAGTTATATTTAATTATTTGTGAATCTCATTTATAGTCTTCCAGTGTAGGTTGAAATATAAGGATGAGATTGATTCGAAACAGTTCTACCATCAACAATATTATAACAAATCGAAAAATCATCACGATATTCCTTTGCTCTGTCAATTTGCTGACACTGTGGATTAAAACGAATAGAATTATAAGAAAAGATATAACTGAACCACAATTTGGTGAAATACAATATAAGAATCAAATCAAGTTTTGCTTGGGAGAAGACAACTTTTTTGCTAAATTACATACTTCTGACATATGTCATAAGGAAACGTAATCTTAGCAACATAAATGTTATTTTATTTTTTGACAAACAATTGGTTGCTATTGAAACTTGAAATAAATGTCGACGAGAGATCTGCAACTGATTTGATTTCAGTGACTTTCAGGGCACGTAATCTAAACCTTCAGACAGTAAGTTGCTATTTTTGTAACTGTTTAAATATTTCACCTTTTTAAATCAACAGTAAATTCACGTAGGTGATTCTCTCAGCTTGAATAACTGAGCGACAGATTTCAACACTGAAATTTTCTTTTTCAACATTGGTTATCACCCTCAAATGATATACTAATCTTTCCATATTTGATAATTTTATATCGCAAATTATTTAGATTCCTCATGTCTGGATGACAAATTCAAATAATATCAACACAACTTATAAACCAAATCATAAAATAGTAATTTCTATTTTACAATTTTCTGCGTAATATTGATTTGCAATCTTTGTTCAGTTGAAACTTATAATTAATGGCTTTATCATTTGCAGTTCTGCTAAAATTTTCATCTACTTTGGTGCATATATATTTTTGGTGTCTCCATATTTTCTTGACAGTATGCGTGTTTTGGCAACACACTGACAACATCGAGAACTAAAGATGGAGTATTTTCGTTCTGCTTATTCGCGATACTGATCATAGAATGAAGGTATTTTATACTACCAAACATCGCGGACCCTTGTATCCTATTAAGCAGTATTCTTCTAAATTATCTATAATAATAATAATAATAATAATATCATAATTGAAATGAAAGATTATGCTCTTATAGACATTCAAGAAGTGAGACACAATTTACTTGCTTTACCTATATGCTCCATACTTGCTTTAAAAATATGTTAAAATCGTGGTAGTAACTCTCCATATGCGTTGGGATGTACATGGAGTTCTTAGGATGCTTTATTTAAATTTGCCATCTGTAAAAAGAAATAATTATTGAGGGTATTGCAAAAATTATCTTCAAAAATTGATTGAATATATCAAATTGTAGAAGAGATTGAAAAACACAGTGACCAAAGGTTTTTTTGAAAGAAGGAAAATGTCGGAGCGATTTTTAATTAGGGATGACTCAATTTGATTATACGTCGATGTAGTGCACTGATTCAGTTAACCAAAGGGGCGGTATATATAACACGATATTGTACACTAAATACTCTCTGTACCATGTAATATTGTATAACTTTGATTAACTTTTGATATATATACAAATCGGAATTCTTTTTTACAGTTTTTAAGACATCTTGGTGTTTTGATAATATATCATATGCCTAACTTTACTTAAATGAATTTTAATATGATTGGTAATATTTTGATTCAACAAAATTAAAGCCCACGGGAATTTTTTATATGACTTGATTTTCGAGAATTTCATGACGAATTAACACTATTTGAAATCAGAGCTCTAAAATAGATATATTTTGTTATTAGTGTAACTGTTCCAATATGATTGAATAAATGCAACAAATTATGTAGCTAAGGGAAATCAAATTTAAAAAACAATACAACACTTATTGTAAATTAGCAACTGTTATTTACAATTGTTCCTACAACTTAATTTGAAATATTAACAATTTCAACATTCACGAGATGCTGTGAAACTTGAGAACACTAGGTATCTCATCATTCAAAAACTCAACAACTACAAACACGCCATCAATTTATTTCAGATGTAATTCATAACACATAATTTCTTAAAAGAGTCAAATTTGATGATTAACATCAATGGATTGAATTTAAATGGAAAATGTGTAGGGTTTAACATAATGGTTAAGGCTTGAGTAATACCATATGGAATAAATAATGAAATTATTTACTAACAATTTCTTAAAACAGGAGAATAAGTTTTTGAGAACTCTGGTCCTGTACGTTTGTTTTGTAAACTAACTGACAACTGATATTTCAGTTATTTCATTTTGCTTGTTGGTCGATTTTATATTGGCGATACCATTATTATTACAAAGTGTGCACTCGGATAGAAACGTCAAAGACTAAAAACTAAGAACTAAAAACCCTGCGTAGCATGACGCTTGCGTTAGGGCATCTATACAGAGGGCTTCCAAGTATCAATGTGCAATTTCATTCCTTAACAAACTCTTTTCCGTAGTTGCCACTCAAATTTGGATAAATGACGATTGTTACCGCTGCCATTGGTAACGACAGAAAGGTCTCTTATTGTTAGCGACTTTTGTCAATTGTTCAAAGTGCAACCAGAGAATATTGTTGATAGTAACAATTTTTGTTTGAGTTGTTCGTCCTTCCTCTGTCTGAATTTAGTTATAATAGATACCATAATCGAAAGAGAAGAGTTGTTAACGCTAATCCCAAATCTTTATCCCAACCAGCCACCCCCACTCCTGCAAAGTCTTCCAGCTCCAAAACTCAGGAACTCGGTCACCCCCAAGGAGGTGATGTCGAAATTGTCTAATTACAATGCACCAGTTATGGTTCAGTGTTCAAATTTATGTATATGGAATTGTATTAAAGTATTTTAGACCAAGTACACTAAGAATTGGAAGAGACTTCTCATAGAGAAGAAACTTTTAAATTGGTTTGGGAGAAAACAGCGCTAATGATTAGCCGTCTCAGATCTCAGTTTCGGTTAATATTTTTTGACAGCTCATTGACAATCTTGGCTCACTGATCTTTGTGCAATTTCGTTTCGTTTGGTGTCCAATAAAATAATGCTCTTTGGCGAATTACTGAGAGAGGTTATTTCAATTTGCCAAAATATGCGGAAAGTAGGAAGGTCCTAATTATGTGATGTGAATTTATAAGTTTAACAATATTGAAAAAAAGCAGCTAAAAAAGATGTTTAAGTATTATTATTATCTTATCAAAGAAAATATATAAAATTTCGCCTTCATTACTGTTGAAACCTGAATATGTACAAAATATCATTTGATTTCAAAACTGATCTTGAACACTTATTTGGTAACTTTTTACAATTTCGTCAGTGAAAAGACAAAAACAACAAAAGAAATAAGTATTTACACTTCGTTAGCTGTTTGTTTCACTTTTTAGCCTTCAATGCAGACACAAATCTAATATTTTTGTTTATATTCAAAACGTAATTATAATTTTGTCCAGATTGATGTAAATCTTTGCGACCAACCTTCTTATTTATAACCTCTCGACAGTTGGTGCTCTTGATAATCATTTACTGGTTGATGCTGTTTATACAGGCATTTAAAAGGCATTTCATAGAATCTGCCATGATTTATTGTTTGCTAAACTAAATGGGCTGGATTTGACAAGTAATTTTTCCACTGTAAATAATCATAACGATTGTAATGTAAAGTGATTAGTTTTAATAAAAAAATTAATCAACACCATATTCGCAAGTTATACTTTAGATAAAAGAAATTAATGTAATGTGTTTGAAATTTAAAAATGAGTAATAGATTGGGCGGTAGTATTTCTAGAAAAGTTGGTTCGGCTCAAGCTAAACTGAATTTGGGTAAATGTAAAAGAAAAGCTGGAGCATATCTTGATGCGTTTGCCCACACATTAAAGTAGCTTTTTACACAAATACTGCTGTAGGATCCCAGGTTTTGCGATGTTTTGTCGTATAAAATATCCTCTTTCCATAATCGGTATCGCGATTATAAGTACAGCAATTAAGCAGAACGAAATACTCTCACATTAGCTGTCAAAATTCCCAGAGTTGTCAAAACGTGCGGACTCCTTAGGAACTCGTTAGGAATATTTAAACAATTACAATAATGGCAACTTGATGCCATTATTGTGGAGATGTCGATTACTGTTCCTGAAAGTCACGGAAATCAAATTAGTTGCAGATCTATCGTCGACATACAAAAACTGTCTGTGATTCTGATAGATAATTAACATGTGAAAAGAAATTGTTTTTGTTAACTTTGTTAACTTTATATTTCCTTTAGAATAGATTGCTGCTAAGAGAAGTTCCAACTATTATAATTTAGTTTGAATATGTGATACGGACGACGTGAGGGATGAAATTGAAAACAGGATAACTAGATGTATATACACATAAATAAAATTTTAATTAATTAGTAATTACAAAACTAAACGAACATTTGGGAGTGGGTGTTGGACTGAGTGACATTTTACGAACTTTCAAGTTTCAATAGCAACGAAGGAATTTTGTTTATCAAATAAAAGAAAATAACATTTATGTTGCTAAGATTACAATTCCTTGTGACATATGCCAGACCTTAAAATATAAACAAAACATCCAATGTCCAATTGAACCTTATTCGAAAAATGTAATTTAGAAAAAAGTTGTCTTCTTTCAAGTAAATTTCATTTGTTTCTTCCATTTCTTCTTTTATTGATGATCCTTGGTCCTGGATTTGCATTTGAGGACTTTTATGACCTTACTTATTACAAGTGTAGCACCCTTACTTACTTTGTTTCTTGTGGTTGGTATTGTTGACTGAGAATACTGTTGAGTCACTTTCAGGTTGTTTAACATCTTGTGATAGTTTTGATTTCACAGAAATTGAAGTTATCTTCATGCCGGAGCTTTCAATAGCAATAATCATAGGTTGATAGGAGGACTCTGGTAGACCGGAGAGTAGCAATGTAACTAGCCATTCATCGTCAACTGCGAAACCAATGTTTCTGAGCTTGTGAGCAGTACACATAATTTTGCTCACATATTTCTCTACGTTTTGACATACAGTAAGTGAAGTATTATAGAGATCACGCAGCAGCCCATCACAGCGTGTCAACAAAGAGTCATCAAATACTTATGAAAACGTATCCCATACTTCTTTTGCAGTACTACTCTCTTGCATGTGCACGCAATTTATTTAGACAACTAGTAAATTTATCTTAGTTTTTGCCTTTGTGTCTCGTTTTGTGTCCACAATGACACATGTGGTGGGGTCTATGCAGTTCCACAACTCCTCTTGCTGTAGGTATGTTTTTAGAGCAAATCGCCACGTTACGTAATTATCTCGGCCGGTTAACTTTTCAATTAATGCCAATTGATTGTTTGCTGACAATTTAAGAACCCTTATTCCAGATGTTACGAGAAAACACTTTTCAATTGTCGTATTGACGTTTTAGGTTAACTTCATTACTTTTCTCAGTAAGTAAGCCATTCTGGGCTTCCCTGGGCTTTTCTGGCTCCATAACCTGTTAATTTTTCTTAAAAGAATTTATTATTTCAGGAGAAAAACTTATATTTAAGAATTTAGTGTTAAAATTACAACTTAACTGTCTACAGGCGCACAATTCAAATTACAATTTTAACAGTTTATGTGTAGTTTCAATACACTCCTACATGTCATCGCATCAGTCATAATTGGATTCCCAAGAGAAAATGAAACATTATTTGTTTTAAGTTGTGTTATAATTTTTCATTCTTTATAATAGCCTAAGCTACATTGCGCTGTAAATTGAGAAGAATGTTTCAGGTAAACTACTTTGGGTTAACAAGACAGCATTAAATTAACTGAGGCAGACTGAAATATCCTCTTTCTATAATTCGCCAAAGAGCATTATAGGATCGGACACCAAACAAAACAAAATTACACAAAGATCAGTTGTCAAGACTGTCAGTGAGTTGTCAAAAAATACGAGCCGAAACTGAGACTGAGACGACTAGCCATTAGTGCTACCAAATAATTCCATTCAATTAGAAACGTTAAATAATTACTTTAATAACAAGGAGTTTATTTTCTATGAGAAGGCTCTTCTAATTCTTAGGGTACTTGGTCTAAAATACTTTAATACAATTCAATATACATAAATTTCAACACTGAACCATAAATGGTGGGGTGCGTCGTAGTTACACAATTTCGACATCACCTCCTTGGGAGTGACCGAGTTCCAAGAAGTTTTCTGAGTTTTGGAGCTGGGAGACTTTGCAGGAGTAGGGGTGGCTAGTTGGGACAAAGATTTGGGATTAGCGTTAGGAGTAGGGGTACTATCAGAGTTTACCGATAGCATCCCTAGTTTAGACGACAAAGCTGTGTAAGCACTCTTTCACTCTCTGTATCTCACCTTCACTTAGCTTTTCTTTTTTCCGGACCCTACACATAGTTTATTGGTTTAGTAACCGAGGTTACAAGCCAAATTAACAACTCTTCTCTTTCGATTATGGTAACTTTTATAACTAATTTCTGACAGAAGAAGGACGAACAACTCAAACAAAATTTGTTACTATCAACAATATTCCCTGGTTGCTACCTTGCCCACACTTTGAATAATTGACAAAAGTCGCTAACAATAAGAGACTTTTCTGTAGTTATCAATGGCAGAGGTAACGATCGTCATTTAACCAAGTTTCGGTAGCAACTGCGGAAAAGTGTTGGTAGTGACATTTTCGTTTTTATTTAGTGACCCTATTAAAGTTCCTATTAAAAGACAAGAACAGTGAAATAAGAAAAGGAAAAGGAGGCTCAAATCCAGGTTCTATTGGCAGAAAGGAAGGCGGTACCACATCCAACGACACAGCAAATTATTGTAAAGCCGGTTATTAGAGTACATTAGAGTACCAATTAATTCTCTGTATCGTGTGAGGTCTTTGAATGGTTTTAAATCTCTGTTAAATTTTGAGTTGCAGTCATACAGTGTTTTAATTGGATTGCAATCCACCATTCTGAAATTCTCTAAAACATATTTTTTTGTTTAAGTGTTACTCCTTTCTTACTTTGGTTAATTTCTATTCTAAAGAAAAACCTAGCAATCTTTGATCTTCAATTTCTCAGCTAATACTCTTTTAATTTCATTACCAGTTAGTTTTTTGAGAGCTCTTTTGTACTCCTTAAATTTTTCAAAAACTTCTCTCTTTGACTTAAGGAAAAAATCTGGAACCACCTATTATAATCATCTATTGATGTAAGAAGATATCTTGATCCACCGCTGAATCTGACTCGCATTGGTCCGCAGATATCTGAATGAACAATATTCAGTAACTACTTACTTCTTCCTTCTCTGTCAGTAAAGGGTTTCCTTGCTTGCTTACCTCGTTGACATTGTCACACCACATGGGTAATTTATCATTATCCAATTTATTACCGTGTACCAGTCGCTTTCTGTACAAATCCTGTACGCCTTTGCAATGTAAGTACTGTAGTTGTCTATGCCACAGGAAATTAATAGTTAAATATTCTCTCTTTATTAATGAGGTTCTGTTAGAGCATTTGTCAACATTGGCAACGTCTAATGCGCAACCCCCTCCCCTTAGTTAGTTAGGGTGAATTAGCTTTAAGTTACTTACTTTTAAGTCAGCTCGAGATTAACACACAACGTTCAGATGCTCTGAGCAATATAAACAGAAAAATCACAAACTTGGCAGTTTTACTAGTCCAGCACATACAAAACATTGGTCCTTCGAGCAGAAACTATTACACATACAAAACATTGGTCCTTCGAGCCGGATTTACGTGTACAAGATTAGCAAGAAGCAAGGGCGAACGGAAAACACCTGTTCAACACACAGAAGAATACGTGGCGATAAGTTTCGTCGTACCGAAAACAGCAATTAGTGTTCAATTGGCAACGGTTCCAGATGAAATAACCAGTGCAGGCAAGTCAAGTTTGGATTTGGCATCGATTCCAGAAGAATTGCAGCAAAAGGAAGTCTAATCAACAACTATAGCAACATCAAGGTCATTTCAAAAACATACCAGGGTTTCAAGTCAAATGGGCCTGCATTGCACGTGTCCACAACCATTGGTTTCAAGTCGAAAGGCCTGCGTAACACGTGTCTACAACCACTTGAGTCTTTGTTTCCCATCTACTACCTGCATGCACATTTGCCAATTTAAAAAATTCTTTACATTTGAAAAACAAAATGATCACAATGTCTACTGAAAGCATTAAGAAATTACAATGTAAACGTCGTACAATCAAAGGCAAGCTGACCAGGTTGCAAAATTACGTAAACTCTATAGACACCGCAATCATTAAAGACGAATTAATAGCACAATTAAGAATTCGTTTGGAAAAACATTCGTGTATATTAGATGAATTTTCTTCCATTTGTACAGAAATATACTACCTCGAAGATAATGAGGATAGTTCTGAATTGGCGGAGTTTGAAGATTCATTCTATGACGTTACAACAAAAATTACTAGATTAATCAACGATTATACCATAAATAATCAAACACAATCGAATACGTCATCATCAGATACAGTCGCGAGCAATCCAATTACAGGTATAAAATTGCCTACAATAAATCTACCTTGTTTTAAGGGCCACTATGACGGTTGGCTAGAATTTCGCGATGCATTTAAGTCATTGATACATGCAAATCAATCTTTGTCCGACGTTCAAAAACTTTATTATTTGCGCTCGTGTCTTCAAGGGGATGCTGCTCGAGTCCATTGAAATTACTGCATATAATTATGATATTACTTGGCAATTGTTAGAAGATAGGTTCGAGAACAAGTCCCTAATAATTCACAATCATATTAAAGCCATTTTCGATCATCCAAATGTTACAAAGGAATCACATGTTCAATTGCGAGATCTCTGCGACTCTGTGACAAAAAACTTGCGTGCTCTAAAATCTTTGGGCGAGCCGACAGATACGTGGGATACTCTTATAATTTACATAATCGCAACCAAAATGGACGATATTACCCGACGCGAATGGGAGATCGTCAACAACAACTCACAAATTCCAAACATGGCGGATATGTATAAATTTCTAAAAGGGCGTTGTGAGCTTTTAGAGAAACTGGAACATGAAAGGTCTAAAAAGCCAAAGAACAAACCATTCAAATCAAGCGCATATGCCACTGTGTCTGTCAAGGTCAGTGGTTATTATTGTAAAAAGGATCTTGCAATTTACAACTGTAATAAATTTAAAGGACTCTCAATAAATGACCGTATCTCAGAAACTAAAAGGCTTAAGCTGTGTCTAAACTATTTAAGACAGGGACACAACACAAAAACATGCCATTCATTTAGTTGTCGAAAATGTGGCAAAAGGCATAATACCTTACTACATATTGAGACACATGTTGGCAGTGAAATTGTCACTGACACTGAAGTGCCAGTTACCATTGTCAATCACTCGGTGGCAAATGAACAAAGGCAAGTCTACTTGTCAACAGTCTTAATTCATGTAACAGATGCACAAGGCAACAATCAAGTTCTACGTGCACTACTTGACAACGGGTCCCAAAGTTCATTTGTGACTGAAAGGGCTGTTAAAATGTTAAATTTAAATAAACACAAAACCCAATTTAAAATTTCTGGTGTTGGTCAAACTATATCGGAGATTCAATATCAAACAATACTCGACATTTCTTCTGTTCAAGGTTCATTCAAAACATGCGTTTCATGTTTAATTATGAACAAGATCACAGAACCCATACCTTCTACTACAATGCCAAAATATAACTTTACACTTCCAGGTCGTATTACTTTGGCAGATCCTACTTTCAATATATGCAATGATATCGACATCCTGTTGGGTGCCGACATATTTTGGAAGGTTGTACTGCCTGAGCGTGTTTCACTGGGAAAACATAATCCTATGCTGCAAAATACGACCTTTGGGTGGATCGTTATAGGAGGTTGGAGTAAAGGGAATCAGAGGCATTCAGTCAATTGTTTAGTCGTAAACAAAACTGATGAAATCGTGAAGCGTTTTTGGGAAATAGAGGAAATAGGTGATTCGTATCAAATATTTAATGAAAGGGAACAGTTTTGCGAGAATCATTTTAAAGATCTTTATGAGCGCGACTCGTCTAGCAGATTCATTGTACGAATTCCGTTTAACGACAAAAAAGGTCAGCTAGGCGAATCAAGGCAAGGAGCATTAAATAGATTTCAGTCGCTAGAAAGAAAATTAGCGAAAAATAGCCATTTAAAACAAAGTTACGATGAATTCATGCAAGAATATATCGACCTAGGACACATGAAACAAGTCGAGGATGTAGGTGATGAGAAGATTGGTACTCAATATTATTTACCTCATCATGCGGGTTTAAAAGAATCAAGTTTGACAACAAAAATACGTGTTGTATTTGATGCGTCGGCCAAGACAAGTAGCGGTCTTTCGCTAAATGATGTTCAATGCAGCGGCCTGACCATACAAAATGAGTTGTTTTCCATACTATTGAGATTCCGAATTAATCAATATGTTCTCACAGGAGATATATCAAAAATGTATCGTCAAGTTCTGGTTCATTTTGATGAACGATGCATGCAAAGAATATTTTGGAGATTCAACAAAAATGAAGCAATACAAACCTATGAGCTGGCAACCGTAACTTACGGCACAGCATCAGCACCATTCTTAAGTGTTAGATGTTTGAAACAATTAGCTATGGATCACTCAACAGAGTTTCCCGAAATTAGCAGGATCATTGAGAATGATTTCTATGTAGACGATGTGATTACGGGTGCTAATTCAAAGGCAGAGTTACTGCGCATTCAGCGAGAACTGTCAAACACCTTACAACGGGGCAAGTTCGAACTGCGCAAATGGTTGTGTAATGATTCAGAATTGTTATCTAAATTTCAAGTAAATAACAATTTAAATGTTGGATTAATTCATTTGGGACCAAATGACAATAATAAGGCGCTTGGTATACTATGGAATGCTTGTAACGACATTATTCAATTTGAAACAAGTCAGCTTAAATATTCTCAACAATTTCCAACCAAACGTTTCATTTTGTCAACAATAGGTCAAATATTTGATCCTTTGGGATTGATTGCACCTGTCACAATTTTGGGAAAAATCCTTATTCAAAAATTGTGGTTACAAAAACTAGATTGGTATGATCCCATATCTGTTCATTTATCCAGTCTATGGTCAGAATTTGTAAATAATATTCAAAATTTGAATAACTTGAAGATTGATCGGTTTGTGTTGAAGCCAGAGTACGAGGAATGTGAGCTCCACGGTTTTGCAGACGCGTCTGAAGCGGCTTACGGTGCCTGTATTTACCTACGATGTAAGGTTAAAAATCAGTACTTTGTTCAAATGCTTTGTTCCAAATCAAAGGTTGCGCCAATTAAACAGGTATCATTGTCAAGGCTTGAATTATGCGCTGCAACATTACTCGCAAAATTAACAGACAAGGTACGACGATCAATCAGACTCAACATTCAAGCACAATTATTTTGGTCAGATTCCACGATTGTTCTTTGTTGGATACGAGGTTGTCCATCGCGTTGGAAAACCTTTGTTGCAAATCGCGTGGGTGTGATTCAGTCACTTACAAAACAAGAACAATGGAATCATGTAAGGTCTCAGTCAAATCCTGCAGATTTATTATCACGAGGTACGAATGCAGATGTTTTAAAAACCTCCACGTTTTGGTCAAATGGCCCACAGTGGCTCATTAAAGATAAGTCAGAATGGCCAGAATTTACGGAATCTGAACCGAATATAATTCCGGAGCAAAAAACTGTTTGTTTGCAAACAACCATTACAGACGAATCCATCTACAAACGATATTCGTCGATAACAAAATTAAAGCGCGTTGTTGCATACATGTTAAGATTTATTTCAAAATGTAAAGAAAAAAAACTATCTGGCCCTCTGAGCTGTACCGAATTAAAAAATTCTATGGTAGTTTTGCTACGTGTAATGCAACAAACTACATTTGTTACTAAGTATAATGATTTGGTAAATAAAAGGCCAATTAATAAAAAAAGCAGACTATTGTCTTTAAATCCGTTTATTGATAACGACAATTTAATACGTGTGGGTGGTCGATTAGTTAACGGTGATTATAATTTTAACAAAAAACATCCTGTCATCTTACCAAAGAGTCATGTTTTAACAGAATTGGTCCTCAGAAATGAGCATGTCAGACTGTTACATTGCGGACCTCAACAATTATTATATTCCGTACGGAATAATTATTGGCCAATCTCAGGTTGCACCGTATGTCGAGGAATAATTCGGAAATGTATTCGATGTTTTAAGGCTAAGCCAACGAATACGGAATATTTGAAGGGTAATCTGCCTGAATGCCGCATTAATCAGTTCAATCCTTTCACAAATGTTGGTTTGGATTACGCAGGGCCATAAAGGCTTATGTTTGTGTCTTCGTTTGCATGGCTTCAAAGGCTATCCATTTAGAATTATTAACTAATTTGAGCACAGAGGCATTTTTACAAATGTTAAAAAGGTTCATCGCTAGACGAGGTTTGCCCTCCAACATATATTCCGACAATGCCACCACCTTTGTTGGTGCAGACTCCGCATTGAAAGAAGAATTTCTGTTTGTTGACACTAACGTAGATAATATTAATCAATTCTTGAATAAAGAAGGTATTACGTGGCATTTCATTCCTGTGCGATCACCTAATTTTGGAGGTGTATGGGAAGCTGGTGTTAAAAGCTTTAAACATCACTTGAGGCGAATATTAGGCAATGATAAGTTTACGTTTGAAGAGTTTTATACGGTAATGTCACAGATTGAAGCAGTTTTCAACTCGCGTCCAATAAGTCCATTATCAACAAATCCAGATGATTTATCTCCGTTAACGCCGGGTCATTTTCTAATTGGCAAATGTTTAACTTCAATTCCTGAACCTGTCCTTTCCCACATTCCTGTCAACCGACTCAATAATTACCAACGACTGGATCAACTGAAACACCACTTTTGGCAACGTTGGCAAAAAGAGTACGTGTCCGAAATCCAAGCCAGGTTGAAATGGAAACAAGCGGGTCAACACATCCTCAAACCAGGACATCTTGTCATCATTAAGGACGACCAACTGCCCCCTCTACAGTGGCGTATGGGACGCATTCTTGAGTTACATCCTGGTGAAGATGGAGAAGTGCGTGTAGTGAGTGTAAAAAGCACAACCGGTGTGCTAAAACGAGCAATTTCGAAAGTGTGTGCGCTACCTTGTGATTGACTTTTCTATTATGACTCCTATTCTGATTTCCAATGTATTAATTATATTCTATTTGTCTATTGAAAATTGTATTTTCAGGGCGGGCGGCATATTAGAGCATTTGTCAACATTGGCAACGTCTAATGCGCAACCCCCTCCCCTTAGTTAGTTAAGGTGAATTAGCTTTAAGTTACTTACTTTTAAGTCAGCTCGAGAGCAACACACAACGTTCAGATGCTCCGAGCAAAATAAACAGAAAAATCACAAACTTGGCAGTTTTACTAGTCCAGCACATACAAAACATTGGTCCTTCGAGCAGAAACTATTACACATACAAAACAGGTTCTTTCTCATTGAAAATGGTAATTAGAAGAAATACTTATGTACAGTAGTGCTAGAAATGAAACCGATCGTACCAAACTGTTATTTTTAGGGAATAATTTTGGCTAAATTCATTACTTATACTTACAGGAATTCCCAACTAAACACAGAATAACGCTCCATAAAACAACACATTGATTTGTTTTCAGAATAAATTATGATTTTTGTTTATTGGAACAAGGAGGCCTCTCCGGGCACCGATGCGAAGATCATGGCCTAAGAGTAATTAACCACAAAGGTTTAGGAAAATAGAAGGGAAAACTAAAGAGGTACGTAACAATCGCTACATGGTAAAGAAAAGATGTCCCAAAGAGACGCAGAGGTCTAGACAGCCAAGAGACAAGGTCTCTTGTATCTGTCGGATTCACAGGGTTGGATATCATGCAAGCATGCAATCTCCGGATTAGAGTGTTGAAAGATACATCTCCGGAGATTGAGGGCATGCTATTTTCTCTGAGGCTATGAAATATGAAAAAATATGCAAGAAATCCGAAAAAAGTACAAGAAAAAATCACAATCTATCAAAAAGGCTGAGGACTAAAGCAGGTACTTTCATTTTATGGAAAGTTTTCCATAGTATGGGCATACGTTTCAACTCATCTAACATCTGAGAATTAAGCATGTTTATAGTAATTATAATATTAGAATGGTGCTTTAGTTGTTTTTGCTTATATTTTAATCTGTAATTTATGACGGAAAAGGTGTTTCCTAAATAACTATATATATATATATATATATATATATATATATATATATAATTATTCAGTGGAAAAATATACAGATATATATATATATATATATATATATATATATATATATATATCTGTATATTTTTCCACTGAATAATTGAGGTTGAAAAAATTGGCAATGTGTCGAAACCATTTTATAACACCAAACTAGTATTAAAATATCGACATAAGTTAAACAAAGTAGTCTTATTTGTAAAGTTATATTATATTTAAATATTTGGGAATCTCATTTATGGTCATCCACTGTAGGTTGAAATACAAGGATGAGATTGATTCGAAACAGTTCTACCATCAAAAATATTATAACAGATTGAAAAATCATCACGATATTCCTTTGCTCTGTCAATTTGCTGAGACCGTGGATTAAAACGAATTATAAGAAAAGATATAACTGAACCACAATTTGGTGTTATATTAATACAATGTAAGAATCAAATCAAATTTGCTTGAGAGAAGACAACTTTTTTCTAAATTACATACTTCTGACATATGCCATAAAGAAACATAATGTTATTTTATTTTTTGACAAACAATTCGTTGCTATTGAAACTTCAAAGTTTGTAAAATGTCACTCAGTCACACACCCACTCGTTTTATTTTGTAATTACAAATTAATTAAAATTTTATTTATGTGTTTATACATCAGGCTAGTTATCTTGTTTTCAATTCTATTCCTCACCTTATAATAGTTGAAACTTCTCTTAGCAGCAATCTATTCAGCAGCAATAAATGTCAAAGAGGGATCTGCAACTGATTTGATTTCAGTGACTCTCAGGGCTAGTAATCTAAACCTTCAGACGGTAAGTTGCTATTTTTGTAACTGTTTAAATATTTCACCTTTTTAAATAAACAGTAAATTCACGTAGTTGATTCTTTCAGCTTGAATAAGTGAGCGACAGATTTCAACTATGCACTGAATTTTTCTCCTTCACCTTTAGTTATCACCCTCAAACAACACTAATATACCAATCTTTCCATATTTGATAATTTTATGTCGCAAATTATTTAGATTTTTCATGTCTGGATGACAAGTTCAAATAATGTTATCACAATTTATAAACCAAATCATGAAATAGTAATTCACACTATTTCACAATTTTCTGGGAGCCTTGTATCCTATTAAGCAGTATTCTTCTAAAATATCTGTAATAAGGTATATCATAATTGAAATGAAAGTTTATGCTCTTATAGACATTCAGGAAGTGAGACACAATTTACTTGCTTTACCTGTATGCTCCATACTTGCTTCAAAAATATGTTAATATCGTGGTGGTAACTCTACATATGCGTTGGGATGTAGATGGAGTTCTTAAGATACTTTATTTAAATTTGCAATCTGTAAAAAGAAATAATTTTTGAGGGTATTGCAAAAATTATCTTCAAAAATTGATTGAATAAATCATATTGTAGAAGAGAATGAAAAACACAGTGACCAAAGATTTTTTTGAAAGAAGGAAAATAACGGAGCGATTTTTAATTAGGGATGTCTCAATTTGATTATACGGCGTTGTAGTGCGTTGATTCAGTCAACCAAAGGGGCGGTATATATAACACGATATTTTACACTAAATACTCTCTGTACTCTGTAATATTGTATAACTTTGGTTAACTTGTGATATATATACAAATCGGGATTCTTTTTTACAGTTTCTAAGACATTTTGGTGTTTTGTTAATATATCTTATCTCCTAACTTTATTTAAGTGAACTTTAAATATAATTGGTAATATTTTGATACAGCAAAATTAAAGCCCACGGGAAATTTTCATGTGGCTTGATTTCCGAGAGTTTCATGATTAATTAACACTATTTGAAATCAGGGCTCTAAATTAGATATATTTCGTTATTAATGTAATTGTTACAATATTCCGCCTTGATTAACTGCAATAAATATGTATCTAAGGGAATCCAAATTTAAAAAACAATAGAACACTTGTTGTAACCTAGCAACTGTTATTTACAACTGTTCCCAAAACTTAATTTAAAATATTAACAATTTCAGCATTCAAGAGATGCTGTGAAACTTTAGAACAGTAGGTGTCTCACCATTCAATAAATCAACAACTACATACACGCCATTAATTTATTTCAGATGTAATTCATAAGGAATAACACATAATGTCTAAGGAAAGTCAAATTTGATGATTAACATCAGTGAATCAAATTTAAATGGAAAATGTGTGTGGTTTAAATTAATGGTTAAGACTTGAATAATACTATATGGAATAAATAATGAAATTATTTATTAACAATTTCTTAAAACGAGAGAATAAGTTTTTGAGAACTCTGGTTCTGTACGTGTGTTTTGACAACTAACTGTCAACTGATGTTGGACTTATTTCATTTTGCTTGTTGGCCGATTTTATAAAGGCCTTACCAAGTATACAAAGTTGTTATTATAAATTGTCGAGATGATTCCAAATAAATGATTCTGAACACAGGATCCTATAATAATAATCGAGGAGCTATTTTCCTGTCACAGTTCTGCTGATATAATTTAATTTACAATGCGAAAAAATATCTTATTCTTGAAAATAAAGCTTACGCTATAACAGAGTCAAGAATTGAGACGCAATTTACTTGGAAAATCATTTATTTAGAATACCGATCAGACATGTAGTAGATGTTAAGATTCTGCATAAAGCATATAGGTAAACCAAGTAAATTGTGTGTCACATCTTGAATGTTTATCTTTCTTTTCAGTTATGTTATACCTTATTGCACGGTAAAGTAGTTTTTTTAGAAAAATACTACTTAAAATGATCCCAGGTTCCTATAATCGCGATTATAAGATTAGCAACTAAGCAGAATGAAAATACCCCAACATGCCCAAGTTGTCTAATTTATCAGCAAGTTGTCAAAACGTGCGTGGTGGTTACTAGCTCTCAAGAAAACGTGGAGACACTTAAAATATATATGCACTAAAGTAGATGAAAATTTCATTAAAATTACAAATGATAGAGCTAGATTGCAAATTTTTACACAGAAAATTGTCACTTGAATTTGTTTATAAATTGTGTTGTCATTATTTGAACTTGTCATCTAGACATGAGGAATCTGAATAAATTTTGACAAAATTAGCAAAATTAGAACGATTGGTATCTTAGTGTTGTTTGAGGGTGATAATCCAACCAAACGTGAAAGAGAGAAATTCAGTACCTAGTTGAAATTTGCCGCTCACTAATTCTTGCTTAAAAAATCAACTACGTGAATTATTTTTTGATTTAAAAAGGTGACATGTTTAAACAGTTACAATAATAGCAACCTACTGTCCGAAGGTTCCGATTACGAGTCACTGAAATCAAATCAGTTGTAGATGTCTCGACGACATTTATTTTCCGTCAAAGGAATACTGCCTGTGAATCTGACAGATAATTAACATGTGAATAGAAATTGCTTTCATTAACTTTATACTTAAATGCAGAAATATATTTTGCGACTAAGAGAGGTGGGGGATGAAATTGAAAACAAGTAACTTGCCTGATGTATATACACATAAATAAAATTTTAATTAATTAGTACAAAATTAAACGAACATTTTGGAGTGAGTGTTGTATTGAGTGACATTTTGCAATCTTTCCTGTTTCAGTTGCAACGAAGGGAGATATGTTAGTCAAATAAGAGAAAATAACATTTATGTTGCTAAGATTACGTCACCTTATGATGTATGTCAGCCTGTCCAATTATAGGCAAGAGTTATGGTTAATTCAATTAAACCTAATTCAAAATATGTGGTTTGGAAACACGTTGTCTTCTTTCAAGTAAATTTGATTTGATCTTATATTGTATTAATATTACATCAAATTGTGGTTCAGTTATATTTTTTGTTATAATTCTATTTGTTTGAATCCACAGTGTCAACAAACTGACAGAGCAAAGAAATGTCGAGATGAGTTATAATAACTTTAATGATAGAACTGTTCCAAATTAATTTCATCCTTATATTTCTACTTACACAAAATGACTATAAATGTGGTTCCCAAATATTTAAATATAATATAACTTTCCAAATAAAACTACTTTGTTTAAGTTTTGTGGTTAATTTAATTAATTTTAAACTCCAATTAGTTAGTGGAAAGAAGTACTTAAAAGATATATACGACATAATTTTTTAGAAAACACATTTACTGATTACAGTACAGATTAAATTTTAAGGAAGAATTACTTCGGCACTATTCTTATATTATAATTAGAATAAACAAGCTTAATTCTCAGATGTAGGATGAGTTTTAACGTAGGTCCATACTATCGAAACATGGGACTCGAGATGGCGATCTGTGGGACAAGAAGTGATCTTCTGTACAAAGAAAATTTCGACACGAGGCGGATTCAGGTAGAGGCGTTACTTACCAAAATCGATACCTGGGATTTCGTTAATGGTGAAGTATCAAGGTGGTGTCAGGGTGACACAAAAAGTGAATCAGCGCTTAAAACGTGGATGTAAATAAGATAAAAAGGTAAATGCGGACATGATCCTATGCATAAGCCCATCGGACCTCAAGAGTATCAAAGGATGCGAGATTTCCAAAGATGTATGGCTTAAATTGGACTAAATCCATGCTTCAAATGGACCGGCACTATTGAAACAATTATTTTATATATTTTATATATAATATTTATTTAAGTATAAATAAAATTGGATAACGATAAATTACCCACGTGGTGTGACATATATCAACGAGGTAAACAAGCAAGGACAAACTTTACTGCCAGAGAATTAAGAATTAAGCAGTTACTGAATATTGTTCATTCAGACATCTGCGGACCAATGCGACTCAGAACCAATGGTGGATCAAGATATCTTCTAACATTTAGGTGTATTTTCTCATGTCAAAAGGAGAATTTCTTGAAATATTTAATGAGTACAAACGAACTGTCGAAAATCAAACTGGTAATGAAATTAAGAGAGAATGAGCTGAGAAATTGGAGATCAGAGAATGCTAAGTTTTTTTTGGAATAGAAATTAACCAAAGCAAGAAAGGAGTAACACTTATATATATATATATATATATATATATATATATATATATTAGAGAATATATATATTAGAGAAATTCAGAATGGTAGATTGCAATCCAGTTAAAACACCGTATGACTACCACACAAAAGTTAACAGAGATTTAAAAATGTTCAAAGTCCCCACATGATACAGAGAATTAATTGGTACTCTAATGCAGCCGATCAAAACTGGGGCTTTACAATAATTAGCTGTGTCTTTCTGACAATCGAACCTGGATTTGAGCCGCTTTTTCAGTTTCTTATTTCACGGTTTTTGTCTCTTAATAGGAACTTCTTCTGAAATGGAACTGGCGATGTGCCGTGTGGTCCCAATAGGACTCTGAAGCACTCGAACTTCTTGCACGCTTGCTGTTTTCGCATTTCATGACCGCTAATTCAGTTATTAAATTGTTTATAGTACGGAAACCAAAACTTAATTCGGTTGTTTCTTGAATTGGAAACCAAGGTTACCAACCAAGTAAACAATTTTTTTTATTTGTCTGAATTTAGTAACTAACTAAATTCAGACAAAAGATGGACAGATTTCAGTAGTTGCTACCCAAACTTGGATAAATGACGATTGTTACCGCTGCCATTGGTAACGACAGAAAAGTCTTTTATTGTTAGCAACTTTTGTCAATTGTTCAAAGTGTGGTTAGCAACCAGGGAATATTGTTGATAGTAACAATTTTGGTGTGAGTTGATTGTCATTCTTCTGTTTGAATTTAGTTATAATAGTTACCATATTCGAAAGAGAAGAGTTGTTAATTTGGCTGGTAACATCGGTTACTAAACCAATAAACTATGTGTAGTGTCCGGAAAAGAGACAAGCTAAGTGAAAAACTCAATAAAACCCAAAAGTCTGCCGACCTTTCCAGAGGTACCCGATTTTCTTAGTGTTCAAATTTATGTATATTGAATAGTATTAAAGCATTGCATATTCTTCAGACAACAAAAGTATGTTTTGCTTTTGATTAATAAACATATCTCCTTCATTGCTGTTGGAACCTGAATATGTACAAAATGTAATTTGATTTCAAAACTGAACTTGAACAATTATTTGGTAACTTACAATTTCGTCGTTGAAAAGACGAAAACTACAAAAGAAATAAGTATTTACTTTTTACACGTGAGCCGTTTGTTTCATTTTTTAGCTTTCAATGCAAACACAAATTTAAGCAATATCGTTTTGTCATGAAAATATTTTTGTTTATATTCAAAAAATAATAATTTTTTCCAGATTGATGTTTTTAATGAACTCAGAAGTCAGATTTATCTAGTAATAGAGGTCCTTATGATATTCCTTCTACAGTATTGAATGAATTGTGGATTATCATTAACAAAGCCTCTAACCATGAAATTTAACTTGTTTTTAAAATGTGCTTTATTTCCTAATGCACAGAAAAATTCATTTATTATACGTACCTTAAAGAATGGAGATAGTTTACTTGTAACTAATTTAGGCCTGTATGAAAAATGTTTTGTATTCCATAATTGTCCAAAAAAATTCATTTCCAAAATTATTATGCCATAGTTCCAAAATATTATAAATGAGAGTCAACACGGATTTTGCAAATGTAAATCTTCTGCGACCAACCTTCTTATTTATAACAATTCGACAGTTATTATTTACAGGTTGATGTTGTTTATACAGACTTTTAAAAGGCATTTGATAGAATCTGCCATGATTTATTGTTTGCTTAACTAACTGGGCTGGAGTTGTCAAGTAAGTTTTCCACTGTAGATAATCATAACGATTGTAATGTAAAGTGATTAGTTTTTTTAAAAAAAATAAATCAACATTATTTTCGAAAGTTACACTTTACATAAAAGATTTTAATGTAATATGTTTGAAATTTAGAAATGTGTAACAGATTAGGCGGTAGTTTATCTAGAAAAGTTGGTTTGGCTCAAACTAAAATGAATTTGCGTAAATGTAAAAGAAAAGCTGGTGAATATTCTGGTGCTGAAAGAGTTCAAACGCAGAGGTTCAAGAATACAGATATTATTAAAAAGCACTGATTGCAGAACAATTTTTAAATGGGATGGACAGTAATTTAGCATATAAATTCCAGCTTAAAGTATGCGTTATTGTTGAAGAAGAAATTATGAGTAGAAATATTTAATCTTTCCATTTCTCTGTTAACATCATCTATTACTGACTAGTAATTAATAAGTCAACTTAGTTGTCACGCCCTTCCAAATTCTGTCAATGTCAAAACTTTTCGGGTTATTCATCAAACTCTCTAATACCCTCAAAAATTATTTCTTTTTACAAATTGCAAATTTAAATAAAGCATCCTAAGAACTCCATTTACAATTCAACGCATATGGAGAGTTACTACCACGATTTTAACACATTTTTAAAGCAAGTATGGAACATATAAGTAAAACAAGTAATCGTGTCTCACTTCTTGAATGTCTATAATAGTGTAAGCGTGCCTTTTAATTATGTTGCCCTTGTTGCACTATAAAGTAGATATTTAGAAAAATACTAGTTAATAGGATCCCAGGCTTTGCGATGCTTTGTCGTATAAAATAACCTTTTTTATAATCGGTATCGCGATTATAAGATCAGCAATTAACCAGAACGAAAATATTCCAACATTAGTTGACTAAGTTGTCAGAGAGTTGTCAAAACGTGCGTACTCGTTAGGAACACTCAAGAAAACGTGGAGACACTAAAAATATATATGTAACAAACCAACAAAAAATGCTATTACTTATAAATTTCTACTGTAAAAAGATTGCAAATCTTTACGCAGAAAATTGTAGAATAGATATCAATATTTCATGATTTGGTTTAAAAGTTGTGTTGACATTATTTGAACTTGTCATCCAAACATGAGGAATCTAAATAAATTTCGTCATAAAATTAGCAAATATGGAAACATTGGTATCTCAGTGTTGTGGGAGAGTGATAAACCAACCAAAAGTGAAAGAGAAAAATTCAGTGCACCGTTGAAAATTATCGCTCACTAATTAAAGAATCAACCACGTTAATGGCAAGTTTTTGTCTGAAAATTTCGATTACGAGTCCTGAAAAATCACGGAAATCACGAACTTTCAAGTTTCAGTAGCAACGAAGGAAATTTGTTTATCAAATAAAAGAAAATAACATTTATGTTGCTAAGATTACGTTTCCTTGTGACATGTGCCAGACGTTACAATATAAACAAAACGTCCAATGTCCAAATAAACCATATTCGAAATATGTAATTTAGAAAAAAGTTGTCTTCTTTCAAGTAAATTTGATTTCAGTAAGAAGAAATGCTAGTTGTGTCTATGTTGATGATAGCCTGTTATTCTCAACTGATGAATCAGAACTAAATTGATTTAAAAGAGAACTGAAAAACACATTTGAAATTAAAATAATGGAAACCCCAAGTAATTATTTGGGAATGCAAATAGAAAGTTTTAGTATTTATGTGGAACAAATTTTAAACAGATTTGAAAAGACTAATGCTAATCCTAATACTATTCCAGTCGACCCTCACATAACACAGCCTGTTCCGTCAAATTTTACTTGGCTACCACCACAAATAATCTGCCTTAGAGACAATAAATCTGTTGCCAGTTTAGGAACATATAATACTTTCGTAAAAAGCACCTTTTTGTTTTGACCTTCATCGTCATGGTCTAACCTCACTTGTACTGAGCATTGCACAGATTATACTTTGTTGTCTGCGACTCTGATTTTATGTATGACAGGAGCCGTCATATTTTCAAGCATGTTCTTACTTACACTTGCCATGGGTCATTTTGGCTGGATGTTGCCTCAAACACAACAGCATATGATGAACTACTTGCTTTTTGTTGAACATTCTTGGTCCTGGATTTGCATTTGAGGACTTTTATGACCTTACTTATTACAAGTGTAGCACCCTTACTTACTTTGTTTCTTGTGGTTGTTCTTGTTGACTGGGAAACCTAACAACACACACAAAAATTGAAGTTACCTTCATGCCGGAGCTTTCAATAGTAATAATCATTGGTTGATAGGATTCTGGTAGACCGGAGAGTTGCACTGTAAATAGCCATTCATCGCCAACTTCGAAACCAATGTTTCTGAGCTTGTGAGCGGTACACATTATTTTGCTCACATATTTCTCTACGTTTTAACGTGCAGTAAGTGAAGTATTACAGAGATCATGCAGCAGCCCATCACAGCGTGTCAACCAAGAGTTATCAAATACTTATGAAAACGTATCCTATACTTCTTTTGCAGTACTACTCTCTTGTATGTGCACGTAATTTATTTAGTCAACTGGTAAATTTATCCTAGTTTTTGCCTTTGTGACTCATTTTGTGTCCACAATGACACATGTGGGGAGGTTTATGCAGTCCACAACTTCTCTTGCTGTAGATGTGTTTTTACAGCAAATCGCCAGGTTACGTAATTATCTCGGCCGGTTAACTTTTCAATTAATGCCAATTGATTGTTTGCTGACAATTTAAGAACCCTTATTCCAGATGTTACGAGAAATCACCTTTCAATTGTCGTATTGACGTTTTAGGTTAACTTTATTACTTTTCTCAGTAAATAAGCCTTTCTGCGCTTAAAAGAATTTATTATTTCTGAAGAAAAATTTATATTTAAGAATTTAGTGTTAAAATTACAACTTAACTGTCCACAGGCGCACAATTCAAATTACAATTTTAACAGTTTATGTGTAGTTTCAGTGCACTCCTAGCAGGTCATCGCATCAGTTATAATTGGCTTCCCAAGAGGAGATGAAACATTATTTGTTTTAAGTAGTGTCAAAATTTTTCATTCTTTATAATAGTGTAAGCTACATTGTGCTGTAAATTAGATTTTTTTAGAAGAATGCTTCAAGTAAACTAATTAGGGTTAACAAGACAGCATTAAGTTAACTAAGGAAAGCATATCATATTTTGTACGCTGGGTCAGCTCCTGGAGTAATATTTATACGATCCACATTCCGCACATTTTGGCAGATTGAAATAACCTCTTTCCGTAATTCGCCAAAGAGCATTATAGGATCGGATACCGAACAAAATAAAATTACACAAAGATCAGTTGTCAAGATTGTCAATGAGTTGTCAAAGAATACGAACCGTATTCCATATCAGTCTTCACAATTTTGCCAAACTAATTTAAGTGTTTCTTTTCTATGAAAACTTTTTTCTAAATGTTAGTGGATTTATCTTTTTGCTTTAATTCAATTCAATATACATAAATTTGAACACTGAACAATTTCTAACATTATCTCAGTCATCTAAATCTTATCAATATTAAAATTTTCCCTAATATATATTATTTATTTCCTTGAAAATTATTACTTTTTACCAGTGTGCGTGTATATTCGGATTCAAACTCAGATAAATCAAATGTATATGAAAAAATACATTCAAAATTTATAGTCAAATTATTTTATTATCATTAACCATTAGTGACAATAAAGTATGTATCTAAGGACATTTATATAATATTTAAAAAACAAAAGAAAACTTACTGCATTGTCCCGGATGTGAATCGGTACGGTCTCAGTCGGGGATCGTCGTGTCGGTACGGATATTCGAACCGGCTCGACTTTGGGCGCCGTGTTTGAAGGATATAACTGTACATATTATATATATATATCAGTTACTAAATCAATAAACTATGTGTAATTTGAGGAGAAATGACAAACCAAGTGAAAAACTCAATAAAACCCAAAAGTCTGCCGGCGCTTCAAGAGGTACCCGAAAACTATGCCTTAGGAATAAAATATCTGCTGTCTGCTAAACTACAGACACCTTCGGTAAATCCTGGAAATACTTCTACTTCTAACATCAATCCTTTCTCCCAACTGGCCACCCCACACCTCCAAAACGCAAAAGTTTTCCACGAAGTGGGTCACGCCTATGAAGGTGATGTCGAAATCGTCTGATGATGACGCACCCCTGCGCTCACCGAAAGGACACGAAAGTACCGGAAGTCTTTATTTCCATTAAGGTCAAAAGCCAAAAGTGAATAATTGGAACAATTTACCAGCATCTGGTTCAGATTTTGATTCCAATCATTGTGCATCAGTGGATATATTTTTAGTAACTGGAGGTTGAAATCTGCCCCGAGTGAATTGGACTAATGATGAGTATAGTGTTTTCATGAGTACTGAGGTTTACTTATTAAACTATCACTTATCATTAGTTGATTGGGATTTACTTTTTAGCAATATGGATGTTAATGATTGTGAGCACAAATCTTATGAAATTTTATACAATATGTTCCATCTTGATCTACCTGTAAAAAATAATTAAGAACTATGTTTCTTAAGTTGTTCTATAAAGAGCTTATGACATTAACAATTTGTTATTCATTTGCAAATATTTGAATTTCGTTGTCATAAACAAATTTAAATATTTTTCATAAAATCAAGTAGCCCAAAAAGATTTCTTTATTTGGTTACCACCAAACTGTAACCAGTTCATACGGAAACATACCTCTCTTATACATAATTTGTTTTCAGAATAAATTCAGATTGAAATCTGAAAGTACGATGTAAAAGGCAAATGCTGGAAAGATTCTAGTGTCCCAAGAATTGGATTTAAATGTACGTATAATTTTCATCTGTATTCAAGATTTTTATAATTAATGATATATTTTATGCTAAAACATACACAATTAAATTATTTAATTTAAATAAAAAACAAATAAACTATTTCGACGATTCGTTGGACACCAGGAGTTAGTTACACATTGACAGACTGATTACTATCATATAAATGAAGATGAAATGAGCTACGACAAAGCCACACGATATCGGGAAATATTTTCTCCGAGGCTATGAAATATGAAAAAAAAAATCCAAGAAATCAGAAAAAAGTACAAGAAAAAATCCCAATAAAGAATAAAACAAGGCTGAGGACTGGAATGTTCCTGCTGGAGTTCCACATATCTGTGTGTGTATAAAGCAGGTACTTTCATTTTGTTGAAATGTTTCCACAGTATGGACCTATGTTTCAACTCATCTAACATTTGAGAATTAGGCATGTTTATAATAATTATAATTTGATAATTGTGGCGAAGAAATTTTTCCTATTGTAATCTGTACTTTATGACGGTAAATGCGTTTCCTAAATAATTATGTTGTATATATTATAAATAATTATGTTATATATAGCTGTAAATCTTGCTACTGAATAATTGGAGTTTGAAATAATCGACAATGTGTCGAAACCATTTTATAACACCAAACTAAATTATCGCCTTAAGGGCGGCGTCTCCCTGTGTTAAATTCCCTATACAAACGCCGCCGACGACTTGGAGCAAATCTCAAAAACTACGCAATCAATCTATTTGAAATTTTGGGTGTGGATTAACAAATGTTTGATCTTTGACATGACATAGTTTTAAAGCCGTAATTTTATTTAATAACAAAGTGATTGATGATCAAACTAAGGTCATTTTCTACCATTTTTGTACAGCAAATAACTCAAAAAATAAAGAATATTTTGGTAAATGAAATATGTCATGTCAAAGTTTAGATATTTAACAAGACTGTACAGTAAAAATTTTCCGAGAAAAATAATTCGTTTTTTAGATTTGCTCCAAATTAGCAAATTAATAAAATTTCATACGTAAACCGAATAATCATAGAAATCTGTAAGTATCAGTGATTGGGGAGAAGGAAGGGGGGTATGTCATGTGTTCCACTCATTATTCATAGATGGCCAGTCAATAGGCGTATTCAGGGAAATTTGTACATTTTTATACGTTATTATAGTAATAAAATTTAGAAACTCTTTGATTCATAATACTACTAATTTCAGAATTACAAATTGGCCACATGTAAGAAAGCCATGTGAGCCTGTATCATACAAGAAATTCAAAAATAATATATATTTTTTTAAAAAATATTGATAATTGATTATTCATCATTAATTAAATTTATGTGATGTAATATATATTATAATCTCATTATTTAAATAGTTATCAAATTATTTAAATAGTAAATTTTTAACCTGGAAATCTAAAATGAAAATTCTGCTTATTGTTCAATATAATATAATACAATACAATTTTCATTATCTGATAAATTAAAATCAAAACACTTTTTATATACAATATTGTTTGGTTTATAATAACAGTAAAGTAATGCGTAAACTTTGTAATTTGAATGAAATTTATAGGAATGGAACGTAGCGAAACAAATTATTTCAAAAATTAATGTTTTATTAAAATGTCATTTTTTTTTCTTTTCTTGCGCTTCTCTGATGTAGGATGGATCTAAACATTTTAAATTTCGCCCTCTTCTATTTAAAATTATCTCTGGCCCCAGACAATTCAAAAAGAATCTTTCCAATTTTGGAAGCATTTTGTTAATCCAAAAGTCTTCATCTTTAGGAATTACTTCGACGTGAATTTTATTTTTTGGCCCTGAATATACAATAAAATAGCATAATTTAGCTCCTATAATATTTAGTTGGCCTTGTATTTGATAGTAATATTCGTGATTTTTCCTAAGTGCTATTTTATTGTCTTTCATTGACAAATATGGTATTTGTTTTCTTATAATCCCCTCTTCTAACGAATATTCAGATTTGAAGGTCTTATAAGAACACTTGACCTCCACAATTTCGTCTTCAGATATAATTCCTGAAAATATAAAAATTTAATTATAAAAATACACAATATAATTTATAAAAATTTGATACCATCAGGTGAAGCTCCTAAATATCCATGAAGAACGTCAACAAATAAACCGGCAGGCTTTACAATTTTATTGTATTCTTCTTCAAATTTTTTTATTGCTACCGTTTCATTTATTTTCCCGTACTTTGTAGCTTCAGTAGAAAAATTATTTTTTCTTAAAATTTTTTTAAATATACTATCACAAGATGTCGATTCTTTTAATTTTATAACATCTCCAAAATTGGAAGCAGTAAGCCGGTGCATTCTTTCCGTTAAATAATTTGGATTGTTAAATTGGCCAATTGTTTATTCGTTTATTTTAAACAGTTCTTCTTTAGTTATCTTTAAGAAAACTTGTTTAAAAATTATGTATATATACATAACGCATACACCACCTTCAAACGTTCGCACAAATTTTGTACTGATGAGTTGATATCACTATCTGAAACATATGTTTCCGCTATGTTAGGACCATAGTTAGAATCTCCTGAAAATTTGATCCTTTTTTTTACAGATTCCCTATCATAAGGATTTTTGCGCTTCCGCTCTTTTTCATTACCCTGAGCACTTATAAATTTTTTTAGATTTTTACCTGGACTTTCATTAAAATATGATTTCCAAGGTTTTGTATGCCAATCTGAACCATAATTGTAAGAGAGGACGCTTAAATGAGCTCGTATTTGAAATGAATTTCTTTGAATCAAGTTCAATCTTTTTCCCATATTGAAACGAGCCATTATATTCATAAAAATTTCTGCTTTATTGTTGGTTTCTTTATCAAGAAGTAAATCAGCTTTCATTAATAATTGCTCAATAGCACCAAAAAGATGGTGATGCAGGCCAGAAGATATAAGTTGAGTTGTTCGATCATTAGAAACGTCTCCAGTATTGGTGAACAAATACTGTATGCAAGCACTGTGATTACCATAAACGTGATATATTGAATTTCTAATATCGGCTCTTAGATTTTCCGGATCCTGCGTATTTGCGTAAATTGCAGATTGAACTGATTTATTTAGTTCATTAATAGTATCGCTTTTTAACATCTTTCTGTCATCAACAGGGACCCCTTGAGTATCTTTTTTAATTTTGTAAAGGTTTTTACTGAAATTTTTTAATACATGGTTCATGCATTCAATTTTAACAACCTAAAAAGTATTGTGTAAATATTTGTAAAACTTATCTAACTATTATTTTATATTACAAGTTTACCTCGTGTCCATATGGTACCTTTTCTTTAATATTTTTAAAAACTGAGGAATCACCATCTGCAATAAATTTTAAGTATTTCAACCCATGCATTTCTATGCTGTTATTAAATCCCTCTACTATTATATCCTGTTCCATTGAAGATGATGAACCGGACCAATTTTTAAAACAAATATGTGTTTTAGCAGCTTCATTATTGTTTTCGGCTCTAGCGCAAATACAACAGTATTTATTCCTTACACCTACGAATAATACTTTTCCTGTTGTTTTCCCTATTATAACAGCCTACAAATTATAACATAAAATGTTATTTGTTACATATCCGAATATATTATAAACTTACAGCTCCAGAATTTGCATTATACGTATGTCCATAGCTTCGTTTAGACCATCCTCCATCTAAATATCCATCAGTTATATATGGAATGCCATGTGAATCTACATGTCCTTCCTTAATTGCAGCTTCACGTTCTAATTTTCCAGCTTCTTCCAAAGCAAGCCATAATGATTCTTTCCATACCTATAATATTTCATGTATAAAAACAATAAAAATTTCAGTAATGGTACTATAACACACCTGATCCAATTCATTTTGAATTTTATAATACAAATTTTTAGATAAACATGGAATATCCATTACTTTCAATAATTCCATTAAATGTGCGTAGGTGCTTCCTACTGAAAATGTTCCCCATACAGCTGCTCTATTAATTTTGGACCTTGTTTTCGGATTTTCTGTTGAAACTGATACTTCTTTGTCACAAATGTTGCATTTTAAAATAAATGTGCTTCTTAACCCACATCGCACTTCTTTTAGATAAACTAATTGTCCACCAGTGCACCTCTTGTTGTGTTGTACTTGAATTTTAGTTGTTATATTTAGGAAGTATCTGATATCTGCAATTCGATAAGCTGTCAATGAATTGATTTCAGGAACAACTTCTATATCCAAAGGAAAATTTTCAATTCTAAAATAATACTAATTAAGTCGTCGCCGTCAGATATGGTTTCCAAAAAAGATGAATTTTGCCAATTTGAATAAAAACGTACCGTTCATATTCTTCATTTATTTCTGAAAACGTTTTTCTTTCACTTTTGCATGGGGTTAAATTAGACTTAGTTCTAACAGAACGTAACGGGGTTGTTGTACCACATGGACTAAGAGCTTCTTCGTTTGGACGTGAATTGAAAATATTATCTAGTATCTCATTTAAAATATATCGGGAACATTGGGTAGATTCTTTATAATTCTCAACTCGTTCTAAAAGTTTATCCACAATATATGATCCTATTTTCTCTACTTCCCTTTATCTTTGTACATTTACTTGAACTTTTGATTTTTTTTCCACGTCTCTTAGTCCAAGAAGCAAATATACGCGTTTTCGGCACTTTCTAGAATTAATATTGCTTTTATTTTATTATTGTATACTATTATATATAAATACATTATAATATACAATGGTTCATGCTTCTTTGATTTTAAATTTCATAATTATGTGTCACTTGATATTCCAATTTTATAAAGTTAATTTAATTACATAAACTCGACCTTGGGGTGGTAATGCCATTCTGCAGCCGACTATATACTATATATGTAATAAAAATTTAAAACTATGATATTTATATTAAATTCACTAAATTCGATTTGAAATAAACATAATACATTCTTCAAATAAATCATTCTTTATTCATAATTTCACTGGGAGAAAAACCAACAACAAACAATGAACATGGAATATAGATGCAACCAATGGAAAACCAAGGACACAAAAATATGAAATAATATCAAAATTGTGACATATACAAGTAAAAATCAATTAATTGATGACATGAATTAACAAATATATATATACTAAACAATAATACAGCAATATAAATCAAAAATTGAATAAAAAACTTACCTTTAAGAGTTTACAATAAATTACACTTTGGCTCACGACTAAAATAAGACTAATTTGTTTCTTTGTTTGAAACTGTGACTGTTTCTTCAACCACCAAAACTGAACTAAAATTTCTGGCTCGTTTTAAATGTATACTAAATCGCACCCCTCTCATTGACCACTTAACTCAAGTACTACCCGAACAGAAAAATTCCATCCGTTTTGTTGATGTTATCACATTTCACTTAAATTTCGACACAAAAATACACGCAGGTCACATGCACTGGTTTGTATCACTCCTCACTCTAAGGGTGCGAAAGTAATTTTCGTGGCGCCAAGAGTATGTACTAAATGCAAATTTAGAGATAAGGTCACTATCCTACACAATCAAAATCGAAACAATAAGAATCGATTAAAGATTAACTTTGAGATCATTTTTTTAAATTAATAATAGATTGTAAATTGACATCCGTATTTGTATATCGTATTTATTATATTTGTTTATATGATAAAATGTGATTGGTTTAGAACTAACTATACGACACAAACCCCATTAGTAACTGTATACATTATTATATTTTTCATATATATTATTGTATCATATATTAATTTTATATAATTTTAATTAATAAAAATATATTAAGAATTCATTACTATTATAAATTTCATAATCTATTTACAACCAATAAATTCGTTATAAATATGAGATCTCGAGTGCGGTCCTGTCCCATGCAAAAAATTGTGCACACGAACGTTTTAAAACCGAATGTTTATTTGATTTCGTGGCGGCACCACATTACGGGCTATGTTTTGTTTTGCGTCCTTTTCTGACCGAAAGTGCGATTCCTTGTCTAGTAAACGCCGCTGTTAAGTTAAACTAAGCAATTTTATTTGTAAAGTTAAGTTATATTTAATTATTTGTGAATCTCATTTATAGTCTTCCAGTGTAGGTTGAAATATAAGGATGAGATTGATTCGAAACATTTCTACCATCAACAATATTATCACGAATCAAATCGAAAAATCATCACGATATTCCTTTGCTCTGTCAGTTTGCTGACACTGTGGATTAAAACGAATAGAATTATAAGAAAAGATATAACTGAACCACAATTTGGTGAAATATTAATACAATATAAGAATCAAATCAAGTTTTGCTTGGGAGAAGACAACTTTGTTCTAAATTACATACTTGTGACATGTGTCATAAGGAAACGTAATCTTAGCAACATAAATGTTATTTTATTTTTTTACAAACAATTGGTTGCTATTGAAGCTTGAAATAAATGTCGACGAGAGATCTGCAACTGATTTGATTTCAGTGACTCTCAGGGCACGTAATATAAATATTCAGGCAGGAAGTTGCTATTTTTGTAACTGTTTAAATATTTCACCTTTTTAAATCAACTGTAAATTCACGTAGGTGATTCTCTCAGCTTGAATAACTGAGCGACAGATTTCAACTATGCACTTTCTTTTTCACCATTGGTTATCACCCTCAAATGATATACTAATCTTTCCATATTTGATACTTTTATATCGCACATTATTTAGATTCTTCATGTCTGGATGACAAATTCAAATAATATAAACACAATTCATAAACCAAATCATAAAATAGTGATTACTATTTTACAATTTTCTGCGTAAATATTGATTTGCAATCTTAGTTCGGTTGAAACTTATAATTAATGGCTTTCAGTTCTGCTAAAATTTTCATCTACTTTGGTGCATATATATTTTTGGTGCCTCCATATTTTCTTGAGAGTATGCGTGATTTGACAACACACTGACAACATCGAGAACTAAAGATGGAATATTTTTGTTCTGCTTATTCGCTGATCATTTAATCGCGATACTGATCATAGAAGATCATTTTATACTACCACACATCGCGGAGCCTTGTATCCTATTAAGCAGTATTCTTCTAAAATATCTGTAATAATGATAATAATATCATAAATGAAAAAAAAGTTTATGCTCCTATAGACATTCAAGATAAAGTAAATTGTGTTTCACCTCTTGAAAGTTTATAAAGATTTTTTAGAAAAGTACTACTTAATAGGATCCCAGGTTCCTATAATCGCGATTATAAATCAGCAACTAAGGCCAAGTTGTCCAATTTGTCAGCTCTCAAGAAAACGTGGAGACACTTAAAATATATATGCACAAACGTAGATGAAAATTTCAACAAAATTACATAGGATGGCCCTATTAATTATAAATTTCATCTGAACAAAGATTGCAAATCAGAAAATTGTAAAGTAGAAATCACTTTTTCATGATTTTGTTAATAAAATGTGTTGACATTATTTGAAGTTGTCATCTAGAGATGAGGAATCTAATTAAATTTTGACATAAAATTAGCAAATTTGGAAAGATTGATATCTTAGTGTTGTTTGAGGGTAATAATCCAACCAAACGTGATAGAAAAAATTCAGTACCTAGTTGAAATTTGCCGCTCACTAATTCTTGCTTAAAGAATCAACTACGTAAATTATCTTTTGATTTAAATAGGTGAAATATTTAAACATTTACAATAATAGCAACCTACTGTCTGAAGGTTTCGATTACGAGTCACTGAAATCAAATCAGTTGCAGATCTCTCGTCGACATTTATTTTGAATCAAAGAAATACTGTCTGTAATTCTGCATATAATTAACATGTGAATAGAAATTGTTTTTGTTAACATTGTTAACTTTATACTTAAATGCCGATATATATATATTGTTGCTAAGAGAGGTGAGGGATGAAATTGAATGGAAGATAACTAGCCTGATGTATACATAAATAAAATTTTAATTAATTAGTAATTACAAAAATAAACGGACATTTGGGAGTGAGTATTGGATTGAGTAACGTTTTGCAGACTTTCATGTTTCAATAGAAACGAAGGAAGTTTGTTTGTCAAATAAAAGAAAATAACAATTATGTTGCTAAGATTACGTCACCTTATAGCATGTCACCCTGTCCAATTATAGGCAAGAGTTATGGTTAATTCAATTAAACCTAATTCGAAATATGTGGTTTGGAATCACGTTGTCTTCTTTCAAGTAAATTTGATTTGATCTTATATTGTATTACAACTTAGGAAACTTAGTTTTTAATTTTTTTTTACATGTAGATAAAGTAGGAACATAATGTATAAAATTTCAGAAGACACAATCAACCAATGATAATTGATATTTTAAAGTGTAAACCTCAGTACTCATGCAAACACTATACTTACTCATCATTGGTCCAATTCACTCGAGGCAGGTTATGTTAGAATATCTAGACATCGTGTATAACGGTTGTGATGACAACGGAGAATAAAAACAACAGAAGAGCACAGGGGTGCGTTGTCAGGATTTCGAGACCACCTCCATAGGAGTATCCCACTTTGTGGAAGACTTCTGCGTTTTGGAGGTGTGGGGTGGCTGGTCGGGAGTACAGATTGGTGTTAGGGTTAGAAGTAGGAGTACTTCCAGGATTTACCGATGGTATCTGTAGTTTAGCAGACAGCTTACTGCATTACTTACTTTCATTCGTTTTAATTCACCCTCTAGTTCCGAGATTTTAATCTTAACATCTAGTTTTCGGGTACCTCTTGGCTTATCTTTTTCGCGGACCCTACACATGGTTTATTGGTTTAGTAACCGAGGTTGCCAGCCAAATTAACAACTCTTCTCTTTTGTCTGAATATGGCAACTCTTATAACTAAATTCAAACAGAAGGACGAACGTTATGTCTAACTCCATTTGGGGGTTTGATATCGGTGTAGCTCTTTGCCGAATTTTGCTGTTGTTACTTGCTTTTCAGAGAATATGCAAGAAATTGCAGTAATTTATTCAATCAATTAATTGAAATACAAAGGATGAATCAACAAAAAAGACAACTACTACTGTGCTCTTGAGCTGTTTCTCTCAAACTGACTCTCACTGTTTCTTGATCACCAAGGTTACCTCGGTCGCCTTCATTTGTCAATTGTTATTGTTTTTTAACTTACTTTATTCTATTTTATTGTATATATTAACACCGCCTCTCAATAGAATAGAATGAAGGCAATCCGAATCATAAAGACATTTCATTTATCTGTGATTGCTTTTCTTCCTCTAGGTAAGTCGCAAATAAACCTAGTATTGTTCTTTGCAAACGACTGCATCTCACAATTGATTACTTATTCCCACTCAGACCAGTCACTACGCCGTTTTGCTTCCGATATTGTGGACGGATCGTCACCAACAAATCGTTCTGCTGATAACACTAGTGATTCACCTTCGATAGATGATAGTGCCATATGCGCATCACATTCTGGTGCATAATTACCGTAACGTTGCGGTGCCTTTCTTACTCTCCCGTTCTTTCGTTGAGTTACCTCGCTGATACCCATGTTATCGAAATAAACGCTGTTACCAACACAATCCAAATTAGTACTGTGGATTTCTCCAGTTTTATCAGTACGCGACTGTTCATCATCATTTGGTTGAACTGCTTTACCGTCACACGTACTCCCACTATCTGTAACCGCCTCTGAACCGATTATCTTTACTAACTTTGATCGATTTAATACCGATGATTCATTGAATGTTACATTTCGACTAAAAATTAGCTTCTGTTGTTCAATATCCCAAAGTCAATACGTACCAAACGTCGCACCATAACCAAGCATAATACATTTTGTTGCTTTTGCTTGTAATTTCAACCGCATTTCATGTGGAATATGATTGTAACATTCAGAACCAAATATTCGAAGGTTTGACAGCTCTGGTTTCTTTCCAAACCAAATTTCTGCTGGTGTCTTGTCTTTAAACTGCTTTCCACCCGCGTTTGTTGGCGATCGATTTTTTATATAATTTGCCGACATAATTGCTTCATTCCAAAACTTATTTTCCATCCCACTGGCCAAAAGCATTATCGTAGCCTTGTGTTGCAGCGTTTCATTTAAAGGTTCAGATACTGAATTCATTTCCGGATTGTATGCAACGGTGACTAACATCTGAATACCCTTTTGTTTGCAGTATTCTTTAAATTCGTTTGACGTATATTCACCACCGCCATCATGTCTCAATTTTGACACCTTTGAGCCATGAAGTGCCTCAGCCATTGCAACAAATTCCTTGAATTTACCAAACGTTTCACTTTTTCTCTTGATGCAATAGACCATGGATGCTCTCGAATAATCATCCATGAATGTCACAAAATAACGTGACCCATCGTATGCATTCGTTGGATACGGTCCACAAACATCACTGTGAATCAATTCCAAAACTCGCAATGAACGTGTATTTGAATTTCTTGGAAACGGTGAACGAACATGTTTCCAAGTGCACACGATTCGCACAACTGTGTATCCTTTTTTTTTACATTACTCATACCAATAGCCATATAATTGGCTAACTTTTTCATGTCATTTCGGTTGAGATGACCAAGTCTAAAATGCCATAGATTCTGTGATATTGTTTTCAAATTATTCACTCCTGTAAATCCCGCAAACACATTGTTGTCAACGTACAAAGTCACTTCATACATTCTTCCATTTACGCGTCCGACAAACTTTTCGATACCATTCAGCGATACATAGGCATAATCACACTCAAACACAATTCGATATCCCTTTTGTGTTAGTCTTCGAATTGACATCAAGTTGCATTTCAAATCATTCACGAATAGAACGTCCTCCATTGTTTTTACCGATGTGTCACCATGGTGAAATGTTTTAACGAGAATGTCACCACGTTGCTTTGCAACAATGCTTTGATTTTTCTTGGCAACCGAAATGCTTATTTCGTCAATTGGTTCCAATTTATCGAAGAACATCTTCTGATTCACCATATGCTGAGTCGCTCCAGATTCTAAGACAAATTTTATTTCCGCGTAATTACCGCTATTCTGCTGCAATTGAGCGTTAAATGCCTTCGATTCTGCCAAATTCTCTTTGGTACCATCTTCAGCAATTGCATACATCGATGAACCGCTTGCTCTGTTTGCGCTTTCTCTATTTGACCTCTCTTTTTTGTTTTTATTGCGAAAACATTGAGCCTTATTGTGTCCAGATTTTTTACACATATGACATATAACTGTCTTTCTCCCAGCAAACATTGCTCCAGGCTCAATTGATTTACTCGAACCATTTTCACCAGCCGCTTGTTGTACTCATCCATTAACCGCGTTTTAACAAATTCTACAGTTAACTTTGATTGATCCATTGTTTCCAATGCTGTCACTAGGTTATCATAACCTCATGGCATAGTAATCAACAAATGTACAACCACATCAAGCTCTTCCATTGTAGCTCCCGTTGACTTTAACTCTCGAATTCTCTTATCAAATTGCAAAAGTAAACTTATCATATCATCCGACTCATTGAATTTCATTGTCAGCAATTGTTTTCGTAATAAAACTTGCGACGCCACACTTTTCCTTTCGAAAATCGTGCATAATGTGTCGAACATGTCCTTTGCCCGAGCTTTTTCGCGAACATACTCAAGTTGGCTATCATGAACTGACTGTACTAATATCGAAACACATTTCTTTTCATTCAACTTAATCGTAGGATGTTTTGTCACATCTTTTTCCGCTGTAAGAATGACCACCAACGATTCCTCGATGAATCTTCTCAACTCCATTTCATCAAGCAAAATTCCCACACGATATTTCCATTTGCTAAAATTCGTGCCATCGAGTTGTTGAATTTTTAGAATGTTATTTACAGTAACGTTCGCCATCTTTGTCTGTTGCCTTCACCACAATTGACTTCCAACCTCAATTGTATAACTTTATCCTGCACGCAGTGGGCCCATAACCTCAGAGAATATGCAAGAAATTGCAGTAATTTATTCAATCAAATAATTGAAATACAAAGGATGAATCAACAAAAAAGACAGCCACTACTGAGCTCTTGAGCTGTTTCTCTCAAACTGACTCTCACTATTTCTTGATCACCAAGGTTACCTCGGTCGCCTTCATTTGTCAATTGTTATTGTTTTTTATCATACTTTATTCTATTTTATTGTTTATATTAACGTTATGTCTAACTCCATTTGGGGGTCTGATGTCGGTGTGGCACTTTGCCGAATTTTGCTGTTGTTACTTACTTTAGATAGTTAACTCTTTCGGAACTTGGAACGGAGTCGTGCTCAGGGTTTACCGGGCGGTTGACCTTTCTTTCTGCCAATAGAACCTGGATTTGAACCGCCTTTTTCTTTTCTTCTTTCACGGTTTTTGCTGGCGATGTGCCGTCCGGTTCCAATATAATTCGGAACCACTCGACCTTTTGCAGGCACACTTGCTGTTTTCCCATTTCATTATCGCTAATTCGGTTATTAAACTGTTTATAGTACGAAAACAAAAATTTAATTCAGTTGTTTCTTGGATTGGTAACCAAGGTTACCAGACAAGTAAACAAATTTTTTCATTTGTCTGAATTTGGTAACTAACTAAATTCAGACAAAAGATGGACACTAAATAAACACAAAAATATCACTACAAACACTTTTGAAAACTGAGGTGTGAGTGTGATGAGAATAATAGTCGATGTTACAAGAACACTGATCGTTTATTATATTATTACAAAGTGTGCTAGAAACGTCAAAGACTAAAAACTAAGAACTAAAAACCCTGCGTAGCATGATGCTTGCGTTAGGGCATCTATACAGAGGGTTCCAAGTATCAATGTGCAATTTCATTCTTTAACAAACACTTTTCCGTAGTTGCTACTCAAATTTGGATAAATGACGATTGTTACCGCTGCCATTGGTAACGACAGAAAGGTCTTTTATTGTTAGCGACTTTTGTCAATTGTTCAAAGTGCAACCAGGGAATATTGTTGATAGTAACAATTTTTGTTTGAGTTGTTCGTCCTTCTTCTGTCTGAATTTAGTTATAATAGTTACCATAATCGAAAGAGAAGAGTTGATAACGCTAATCCCAAATCTTTATCCCAACCAGCCAACCACACTCCTGCAAAGTCTTCCAGATCCAAAACTCAGGAACTCGGTCACCCCCAAGGAGGTGATGTCGAAATTGTCTAACTACGATTCACCCCACCAGTTATGATTCATTGTTCAAATTTATGTATATCGAATTGTATTAAAGTATTTTAAACCAAGTACACTAAGAATTAGAAGAGACTCCTCATAGAGAAGAAACTTTTAAAATGGTTTGGGAAAAACCAGCGCTAATGATTAGCCGTCTCAGATCTCAATTTCGGTTAATATTTTTTGACAGCTCATTGACAATCTTGGCAACTGATCTTTGTGTAATTTCGTTTTGTTTGGTGTTCAATCCTATAATGCTCTTTGGCGAATTACTGAGAGAGGTTATTTCAATTTGCCAAAATATGCGGAAAGTGGGAAGGTCCTAATTATGTGATGTGAATTTATAAGTTTAACAGAATTGAAAAAAAGCAGCTAAAAAAGATGTTTAAGTGTTATTATTATCTTATCAAAGAAAATATATAAAATTTTGATATTTGTTAGGAATAGCAATGTCTAATTAACAATTCACACACTTTTGTCGATGCATATTCTTCAGACAACAAAAGTATGTTTTACTTTTGATTAATAAACATATCGCCTTCATTGCTGTTGAAACCTGAATATGTACAAAATATCATTTGATTTCAAAACTGATCTTGAACAATTATTTGGTAACTTCTTACAATTTCGTCATTGAAAAGATAAAAACAACAAAAGAAATAAGTATTTACACTTCGTTAGCTGTTTGTTTCACTTTTTAGCCTTCAATGCAGACACAAATCTAATATTTTTGTTAATATTCAAAAAGTAATTATAATTTTGTCCAGATTGATGTTTTCAATGAACTCAGAAGTCTTGATTTATCTAGTAATAGAGGTCCTTATGATATTCCTCCTACAGTATTGAATGAATTGCGGATTCTCATTAACAAAGCCTCTAACAATGAAATTTAAAATGTTTTCAAAATCTACTTTATTTCCTAACGTACGTAAAAAATCGTTTGTTATACCTACCTTAAAGGATGGAGGTAGTTTACTTGTTGTTTTCCAAAATTGTCCAAAAAAATCATTTCCAAAATAATTATGCCTTAGTTCCAAAATATTATAAATGAGAATCAACATGAATTTTGCAAATGTAAACCTTCTGCGACCAACCTTCTTATTTATAACCTCTCGACAGTTGGTGCTCTTGAAAATCATTTACAGGTTGATGTTGTTTATACAGACATTTAAAAGGCATTTGATAGAATCTGCCATGATTTATTGTTTGCTACACTAAATGGGCTGGATTTGTCAAGTAATTTTTCCACTGTAAATAATCATAACGATTGCAATGTAAAGTGATTAGTTTTTATAAAAAATTAATCAACACCATATTCGCAAGTTATACTTTAGATAAAAGATTTTAATGTAATGTGTTTGAAATTTAAAAATGAGTAATAGATTGGGCGGTAGTTTTTCTAGAAAAGTTGGTTCGGTTCAAGCTACAATGAATTTGGGTAAATGTAAAAAAAAACTGGAGCATATCTAGGTGCTTTTGCCCACACATTAAAGTTGCTTTTTACACAAATACTGCTGTAGGATCTTTCCATAATCGGTATCGCGGATTATATGTACAGCAATTAAGCAGAACGAAATACTCTCACATTAGCTGTCAAAATTGCCAGAGTTGTCAAAACGTGCTGACTCCTTAGGAACTCGTTAGGAATATTTAAAAAATTACAATAATGGCAACTTGATGCCATTATTGTGGAGATGTCGATTACTAGTCCTGAAAGTCACGGAAATCAAATTAGTTGCAGATCTATCGTCGACATTCAAAAACTGTCTGTGATTCTGACAGATAATTAACATGTGAAAAGAAATTGTTTTTGTTAACTTTGTTAACTTTATATTTCCATTAGAATAGATTGCTGCTAAGAGAAGTTCCAACTATTAAAATTTAGTTTGAATATGTGATACGGACGACGTGAGGGATGAAATTGAAAACAGGATAACTAGATGTATATACACATAAATAAAATTTTAATTAATTGGTAATTACAAAACTAAACGAACATTTGGGAGTGGGTGTTGGACTGAGTGACATTTTACGAACTTTCAAGTTTCAATAGCAACGAAGGAATTTTGTGTATCAAATAAAAGAAAATAATATTTATGTTGCTAAGATTACGATTCCTTGTGACATATGCCAGACGTTAAAATATAAATAAAACATCCAATGTCCAATTGAACCTTAATCGAAATATGTAATTTAGAAAAAAGTTGTCTTCTTTCAAGTAAATTTGATTTGTTTCTTCCATTTCTTCTTTTATTGATGATCCTTGGTCCTGGATTTGCATTTGAGGACTTTTATGACCTTACTTATTACAAGTGTAGCACCCTTACTTACTTTGTTTCTTGTGGTTGTTATTGTTGGCTGAGAATACTGTTGAGTCACTTTCAGGTTGTTTAACATTTTGTGATATGTTGATTTCACAGAAATTGAAGTTATCTTCATGCCGGAGCTTTCAATAGCTGTTTCTCTCAAACTGACTCTCACTATTTCTTGATCACCAAGGTTACCTCGGTCGCCTTCATTTGTCAATTGTTATTGTTTTTTAACATACTTTATTCTATTATATTGTTTATATTAACGTTATATCTAACTCCATTTGGGGGTCTGATGTCGGTGTGGCACTTTGCCGAATTTTTCTGTTGTTACTTACTTTAGATGGTTAACTCTTTCGGAACTTAGAACGGAGTCGTGCTCAGGGTTTACCGGGCGGTTGACCTTTCTTTCTGCCAATAGAACCTGGATTTGAACCGCCTTTTTCTTTTCTTCTTTCACGGTTTTTGCTGGCGATGTGCCGTCCGGGTCCAATATAATTCGGAACCACTCGACCTTTTGCAGGCACACTTGCTGTTTTCCCATTTCATTATCGCTAATTCGGTTATTAAACTGTTTACAGTACGAAAACAAAAGTTTAATTCAGTTGTTTCTTGGATTGGTAACCAAGGTTACCAGACAAGTAAACAAATTTTTTCATTTGTCTGAATTTGGTAACTAACTAAATTCAGACAAAAGATGGACACTAAATAAACACAAAAATATCACTACAAACACTTTTGAAAACTGAGGTGTGAGTGTGATGAGAATAATAGTCGATGTTACAAGAACACTGATCGTTTATTATATTATTACAAAGTGTGCTAGAAACGTCAAAGACTAAAAACTAAGAGCTAAAAACCCTGGGTAGCATGACGCTTGCGTTAGGGCATCTATACAGAGGGTTCCAAGTATCAATGTGCAATTTCATTCTTTAACAAACACTTTTCCGTAGTTGCTACTCAAATTTGGATAAATGACGATTGTTACCGCTGCCATTGGTAACGACAGAAAGGTCTTTTATTGTTAGCGACTTTTGTCAATTGTTCAAAGTGCAACCAGGGAATATTGTTGATAGTAACAATTTTTGTTTGAGTTGTTTGTCCTTCTTCTGTCTGAATTTAGTTATAATAGTTACCATAATCGAAAGAGAAGAGTTGATAACGCTAATCCCAAATCTTTATCCCAACCAGCCAACCACACTCCTGCAAAGTCTTCCAGATCCAAAACTCAGGAACTCGGTCACCCCCAAGGAGGTGATGTCGAAATTGTCTAACTACGATTCACCCCACCAGTTATGATTCATTGTTCAAATTTATGTATATCGAATTGTATTAAAGTATTTTAAACCAAGTACACTAAGAATTAGAAGAGACTCCTCATAGAGAAGAAACTTTTAAAATGGTTTGGGAAAAACCAGCGCTAATGATTAGCCGTCTCAGATCTCAATTTCGGTTAATATTTTTTGACAGCTCATTGACAATCTTGGCAACTGATCTTTGTGTAATTTCGTTTTGTTTGGTGTTCAATCCTATAATGCTCTTTGGCGAATTACTGAGAGAGGTTATTTCAATTTGCCAAAATATGCGGAAAGTGGGAAGGTCCTAATTATGTGATGTGAATTTATAAGTTTAACAGAATTGAAAAAAAGCAGCTAAAAAAGATGTTTAAGTGTTATTATTATCTTATCAAAGAAAATATATAAAATTTTGATATTTGTTAGGAATAGCAATGTCTAATTAACAATTCACACACTTTTGTCGATGCATATTCTTCAGACAACAAAAGTATGTTTTACTTTTGATTAATAAACATATCGCCTTCATTGCTGTTGAAACCTGAATATGTACAAAATATCATTTGATTTCAAAACTGATCTTGAACAATTATTTGGTAACTTCTTACAATTTCGTCATTGAAAAGATAAAAACAACAAAAGAAATAAGTATTTACACTTCGTTAGCTGTTTGTTTCACTTTTTAGCCTTCAATGCAGACACAAATCTAATATTTTTGTTAATATTCAAAAAGTAATTATAATTTTGTCCAGATTGATGTTTTCAATGAACTCAGAAGTCTTGATTTATCTAGTAATAGAGGTCCTTATGATATTCCTCCTACAGTATTGAATGAATTGCGGATTCTCATTAACAAAGCCTCTAACAATGAAATTTAAAATGTTTTCAAAATCTACTTTATTTCCTAACGTACGTAAAAAATCGTTTGTTATACCTACCTTAAAGGATGGAGGTAGTTTACTTGTTGTTTTCCAAAATTGTCCAAAAAAATCATTTCCAAAATAATTATGCCTTAGTTCCAAAATATTATAAATGAGAATCAACATGAATTTTGCAAATGTAAACCTTCTGCGACCAACCTTCTTATTTATAACCTCTCGACAGTTGGTGCTCTTGAAAATCATTTACAGGTTGATGTTGTTTATACAGACATTTAAAAGGCATTTGATAGAATCTGCCATGATTTATTGTTTGCTACACTAAATGGGCTGGATTTGTCAAGTAATTTTTCCACTGTAAATAATCATAACGATTGCAATGTAAAGTGATTAGTTTTTATAAAAAATTAATCAACACCATATTCGCAAGTTATACTTTAGATAAAAGATTTTAATGTAATGTGTTTGAAATTTAAAAATGAGTAATAGATTGGGCGGTAGTTTTTCTAGAAAAGTTGGTTCGGTTCAAGCTACAATGAATTTGGGTAAATGTAAAAAAAAACTGGAGCATATCTAGGTGCTTTTGCCCACACATTAAAGTTGCTTTTTACACAAATACTGCTGTAGGATCTTTCCATAATCGGTATCGCGGATTATATGTACAGCAATTAAGCAGAACGAAATACTCTCACATTAGCTGTCAAAATTGCCAGAGTTGTCAAAACGTGCTGACTCCTTAGGAACTCGTTAGGAATATTTAAAAAATTACAATAATGGCAACTTGATGCCATTATTGTGGAGATGTCGATTACTAGTCCTGAAAGTCACGGAAATCAAATTAGTTGCAGATCTATCGTCGACATTCAAAAACTGTCTGTGATTCTGACAGATAATTAACATGTGAAAAGAAATTGTTTTTGTTAACTTTGTTAACTTTATATTTCCATTAGAATAGATTGCTGCTAAGAGAAGTTCCAACTATTAAAATTTAGTTTGAATATGTGATACGGACGACGTGAGGGATGAAATTGAAAACAGGATAACTAGATGTATATACACATAAATAAAATTTTAATTAATTGGTAATTACAAAACTAAACGAACATTTGGGAGTGGGTGTTGGACTGAGTGACATTTTACGAACTTTCAAGTTTCAATAGCAACGAAGGAATTTTGTGTATCAAATAAAAGAAAATAATATTTATGTTGCTAAGATTACGATTCCTTGTGACATATGCCAGACGTTAAAATATAAATAAAACATCCAATGTCCAATTGAACCTTAATCGAAATATGTAATTTAGAAAAAAGTTGTCTTCTTTCAAGTAAATTTGATTTGTTTCTTCCATTTCTTCTTTTATTGATGATCCTTGGTCCTGGATTTGCATTTGAGGACTTTTATGACCTTACTTATTACAAGTGTAGCACCCTTACTTACTTTGTTTCTTGTGGTTGTTATTGTTGGCTGAGAATACTGTTGAGTCACTTTCAGGTTGTTTAACATTTTGTGATATGTTGATTTCACAGAAATTGAAGTTATCTTCATGCCGGAGCTTTCAATAGCTGTTTCTCTCAAACTGACTCTCACTATTTCTTGATCACCAAGGTTACCTCGGTCGCCTTCATTTGTCAATTGTTATTGTTTTTTAACATACTTTATTCTATTATATTGTTTATATTAACGTTATATCTAACTCCATTTGGGGGTCTGATGTCGGTGTGGCACTTTGCCGAATTTTTCTGTTGTTACTTACTTTAGATGGTTAACTCTTTCGGAACTTAGAACGGAGTCGTGCTCAGGGTTTACCGGGCGGTTGACCTTTCTTTCTGCCAATAGAACCTGGATTTGAACCGCCTTTTTCTTTTCTTCTTTCACGGTTTTTGCTGGCGATGTGCCGTCCGGGTCCAATATAATTCGGAACCACTCGACCTTTTGCAGGCACACTTGCTGTTTTCCCATTTCATTATCGCTAATTCGGTTATTAAACTGTTTACAGTACGAAAACAAAAGTTTAATTCAGTTGTTTCTTGGATTGGTAACCAAGGTTACCAGACAAGTAAACAAATTTTTTCATTTGTCTGAATTTGGTAACTAACTAAATTCAGACAAAAGATGGACACTAAATAAACACAAAAATATCACTACAAACACTTTTGAAAACTGAGGTGTGAGTGTGATGAGAATAATAGTCGATGTTACAAGAACACTGATCGTTTATTATATTATTACAAAGTGTGCTAGAAACGTCAAAGACTAAAAACTAAGAGCTAAAAACCCTGGGTAGCATGACGCTTGCGTTAGGGCATCTATACAGAGGGTTCCAAGTATCAATGTGCAATTTCATTCTTTAACAAACACTTTTCCGTAGTTGCTACTCAAATTTGGATAAATGACGATTGTTACCGCTGCCATTGGTAACGACAGAAAGGTCTTTTATTGTTAGCGACTTTTGTCAATTGTTCAAAGTGCAACCAGGGAATATTGTTGATAGTAACAATTTTTGTTTGAGTTGTTTGTCCTTCTTCTGTCTGAATTTAGTTATAATAGTTACCATAATCGAAAGAGAAGAGTTGATAACGCTAATCCCAAATCTTTATCCCAACCAGCCAACCACACTCCTGCAAAGTCTTCCAGATCCAAAACTCAGGAACTCGGTCACCCCCAAGGAGGTGATGTCGAAATTGTCTAACTACGATTCACCCCACCAGTTATGATTCATTGTTCAAATTTATGTATATCGAATTGTATTAAAGTATTTTAAACCAAGTACACTAAGAATTAGAAGAGACTCCTCATAGAGAAGAAACTTTTAAAATGGTTTGGGAAAAACCAGCGCTAATGATTAGCCGTCTCAGATCTCAATTTCGGTTAATATTTTTTGACAGCTCATTGACAATCTTGGCAACTGATCTTTGTGTAATTTCGTTTTGTTTGGTGTTCAATCCTATAATGCTCTTTGGCGAATTACTGAGAGAGGTTATTTCAATTTGCCAAAATATGCGGAAAGTGGGAAGGTCCTAATTATGTGATGTGAATTTATAAGTTTAACAGAATTGAAAAAAAGCAGCTAAAAAAGATGTTTAAGTGTTATTATTATCTTATCAAAGAAAATATATAAAATTTTGATATTTGTTAGGAATAGCAATGTCTAATTAACAATTCACACACTTTTGTCGATGCATATTCTTCAGACAACAAAAGTATGTTTTACTTTTGATTAATAAACATATCGCCTTCATTGCTGTTGAAACCTGAATATGTACAAAATATCATTTGATTTCAAAACTGATCTTGAACAATTATTTGGTAACTTCTTACAATTTCGTCATTGAAAAGATAAAAACAACAAAAGAAATAAGTATTTACACTTCGTTAGCTGTTTGTTTCACTTTTTAGCCTTCAATGCAGACACAAATCTAATATTTTTGTTAATATTCAAAAAGTAATTATAATTTTGTCCAGATTGATGTTTTCAATGAACTCAGAAGTCTTGATTTATCTAGTAATAGAGGTCCTTATGATATTCCTCCTACAGTATTGAATGAATTGCGGATTCTCATTAACAAAGCCTCTAACAATGAAATTTAAAATGTTTTCAAAATCTACTTTATTTCCTAACGTACGTAAAAAATCGTTTGTTATACCTACCTTAAAGGATGGAGGTAGTTTACTTGTTGTTTTCCAAAATTGTCCAAAAAAATCATTTCCAAAATAATTATGCCTTAGTTCCAAAATATTATAAATGAGAATCAACATGAATTTTGCAAATGTAAACCTTCTGCGACCAACCTTCTTATTTATAACCTCTCGACAGTTGGTGCTCTTGAAAATCATTTACAGGTTGATGTTGTTTATACAGACATTTAAAAGGCATTTGATAGAATCTGCCATGATTTATTGTTTGCTACACTAAATGGGCTGGATTTGTCAAGTAATTTTTCCACTGTAAATAATCATAACGATTGCAATGTAAAGTGATTAGTTTTTATAAAAAATTAATCAACACCATATTCGCAAGTTATACTTTAGATAAAAGATTTTAATGTAATGTGTTTGAAATTTAAAAATGAGTAATAGATTGGGCGGTAGTTTTTCTAGAAAAGTTGGTTCGGTTCAAGCTACAATGAATTTGGGTAAATGTAAAAAAAAACTGGAGCATATCTAGGTGCTTTTGCCCACACATTAAAGTTGCTTTTTACACAAATACTGCTGTAGGATCTTTCCATAATCGGTATCGCGGATTATATGTACAGCAATTAAGCAGAACGAAATACTCTCACATTAGCTGTCAAAATTGCCAGAGTTGTCAAAACGTGCTGACTCCTTAGGAACTCGTTAGGAATATTTAAACAATTACAATAATGGCAACTTGATGCCATTATTGTGGAGATGTCGATTACTAGTCCTGAAAGTCACGGAAATCAAATTAGTTGCAGATCTATCGTCGACATTCAAAAACTGTCTGTGATTCTGACAGATAATTAACATGTGAAAAGAAATTGTTTTTGTTAACTTTGTTAACTTTATATTTCCATTAGAATAGATTGCTGCTAAGAGAAGTTCCAACTATTAAAATTTAGTTTGAATATGTGATACGGACGACGTGAGGGATGAAATTGAAAACAGGATAACTAGATGTATATACACATAAATAAAATTTTAATTAATTGGTAATTACAAAACTAAACGAACATTTGGGAGTGGGTGTTGGACTGAGTGACATTTTACGAACTTTCAAGTTTCAATAGCAACGAAGGAATTTTGTGTATCAAATAAAAGAAAATAATATTTATGTTGCTAAGATTACGATTCCTTGTGACATATGCCAGACGTTAAAATATAAATAAAACATCCAATGTCCAATTGAACCTTAATCGAAATATGTAATTTAGAAAAAAGTTGTCTTCTTTCAAGTAAATTTGATTTGTTTCTTCCATTTCTTCTTTTATTGATGATCCTTGGTCCTGGATTTGCATTTGAGGACTTTTATGACCTTACTTATTACAAGTGTAGCACCCTTACTTACTTTGTTTCTTGTGGTTGTTATTGTTGACTGAGAATACTGTTGAGTCACTTTCAGGATGTTTAACATTTTGTGATATGTTGATTTCACAGAAAGTTATCTTCATGCCGGAGCTTTCAATAGCAATAATCATTGGTTGATAGGAGGACTCTGGTAGACCGGAGAGTAGCAATGTAACTAGCCATTCATCGTCAACTGCGAAACCAATGTTTCTGAGCTTGCGAGCAGTACACATAATTTTGCTCACATATTTCTCTACGTTTTGACATACAGTAAGAGAAGTATTATAGAGATCACGTAGCAGCCCATCACAGCGTGTCAACAAAGAGTCATCAAATACTTATGAAAACGTATCCCATACTTCTTTTGCAGTACTACTCTCTTGCATGTGCATGTAATTTATTTAGTCAATTAGTAAATTTATCTTAGTTTTTGCCTTTGTGTCTCGTTTTGTGTCCACAATGACACATGTGGTGGGGTCTATGCAGTTCCACGACTCTTCTTGCTGTAGGTATGTTTTTAGAGCAAATCGTCATGTTACGTAATTATCTAGGCCGGTTAACTTTTCAATTAATGCCAATTGATTGTTTGCTGACAATTTAAGAACCCTTATTCCAGATGTTACGAGAAAACACTTTTCAATTGTCGTATTGACGTTTTAGGTTAACTTCATTACTTTTCTCAGTAAGTAAGCCATTCTGGGCTTCCCTGGGCTTTTCTGGCTCCATAACCTATTAAATTTTCTTAAAAGAATTTATTATTTCAGGAGTAAAACTTATATTTAAGAATTTAGTGTTAAAATTACAACTTAACTGTCTACAGGCGCACAATACAAATTACAATTTTATTAGTTTATGTGTAGTTTCAGTACACTCCTACAGGTCATCGCATCAGTTACAATTGGATTCCCAAGAGGAGATGAAACATTATTTGTTTTAAGTTGTGTTATAATTTTTAATTCTTAATAATAGCGTAAGCTTCATTGCGCTGTAAATTAGATTTTTTTGAGAAGAATGCTTCAGGTAAACTACTTCGGGTTAACAAGACAGCATTAAATTAACTGAGGAATGCATATTATCGGATTTTGTAAGCTGGGTCAGCTCCTTGATTAATATTTATATGATCCCATTTTCCGCACATTTTGGCAGACTGAAATAACTTCTTTCTGTAATTCGCCATAGAGCATTATAGGATCGGACACCAAACAAAACAAAATTATGAGAAGGCTCTTCTAATTCTTAGTGAACTTGGTCTAAAATACTTTAATACAATTCAATATACAAAAATTTCAACACTGAACCATAAATGGTTCACAATTTCGACATCACCTCCTTGGGAGTGACCGAGTTCCAAGAGGTCTTCTGAGTTTTGGAGCTGGGAGACTTTGCAGGAGTAGAGGTGGCTAGTTGGGATAAAAATTTGGGATTAGCGTTAGGAGTAGGGGTACTATCAGAGTTTACCGATGGTATCCCTAGTTTAGACGACAAAGCTGTGTAAGCACTCTTTCACTCTCTGTATTCTCACCTTCCAGTTCCAAAATTTTATTCCTAAGGAAATCGGGTACCTCTGGAAACGTCAGCAGACGTTTGGGTTTTATTGAGTTTTTCACTTAGCTTTTCTTTTTTCCGGACCCTACACATAGTTTAACAAATTAACAACTCTTCTCTTTCGATTATGGTAACTATTATAACTAAATTCAGACAAATGAAGGACGAACAACTCAAAAAAAAATTGTAATTTTCAACAATATTCCCTGGTTGCTACCCACACTTTGAACACTTGACATAAGTCGCTAACAATAAGAGACTTTTCTGTGGTTATCAATGGCAGAGTGTTGGTAGTGATATTTTCGTTTTTATTTAGTGACCCTATTAAAGTTCCTATTAAAAGACAAGAACAGTGAAATAAGAAAAGGAAAAGGAGGCTCAAATCCAGGTTCTATTGGCAGAAAGGAAGGCGGTACCACATCCAACGACACAGCTAATTATTTTAAAGCCCCAGTTTTGATCGGTTACATTAGAGTACATTAGAATACCAATTAATTCTCTGTATCGTGTGGGGTCTTTGAATGGTTTTAAATCTCTGTTAAATTTTGAGTGGCAGTCATACGGTGTTTTAATTGGATTGCAATCTACCATTCTGAATTTATCTAAAATATATTTTTTTTGTTTAAGTCTTACTCCTTTCTTACTTTGGTTAATTTCTATTCTAAAGAAAAACCTAGCAATCTTTGATCTTCAATTTCTCAGCTAATTCCCTCTTAATTTCATGACCAGTTTGTTTTTCGACAGTTCTTTTGTACTCCTTAAATTTTTCAAAAGCTTCTCTCTTTGACTTATGGAAAAAAAACCTGGCACCACCTATTATAATCGTCTATTAATGTAAGAAAATATCTTGATCCACCGCTGAGTCTGACTCGCATTGGTCCGCAGATATCTGAATGAACAACATTCAGTAACTGCTTACTTCTTCCTTCTCTGTCAGTAAAGGGTTTCCTGGCTTGCTCACCTCGTTGACATTGTCACACCACATGGGTAATTTATCATTATCCAATTTATTACCGTGTACCAGTCGCTTTCTGTACAAATCCTGTACGCCTTTACAATGTAGGTACTCCAGTTGTCTATGCCACAGGACCATTTTGTTTGAATTTCTATGCATTATTCATTTGCAGATATTTGAATTCCGTTGCCATAAACAAATTTCAATGTTTTATTTATTAATTCGTTATTCATTTGTAGACATTTGAATTTCGTTGTATATAAACATATTTCAATATTTTTCATAAAATCAAGTAGACCAAAAAGTTTTCTTTATTTGTTTACCACAAAACTCTAATCACTTCAAACTTTTATTTCATAAGAAACACATCTCTCTGAAGTTGCTCCTACGCTTCAATTCAAAATTAATAGTTAATTATTCTCTCTTTATTAATGAGGTTCTTTCTCATTGAAAATGGTAATTAGAAGAAATACTTATTTACAGTAGTGCTAGAAATGAAACCGATCGTACCCAACTGTTATTTATAGGGAATAGTTTTGGCTAAATTCATTATTTATATTTACAGGAATTCCCAACTAAACACAGAATAACGCTCCATAAAATAACACATTAATTTGTTTTCAGAATAAATTATGATTTATTTTTATTGGAGCAAAGAAGGGGAAATCTACAAGACGTAGTGCCGGACTTTACCGACTAAAAACCCCTCTCCGGGCACCGATCCGAAGATCATGGCCTAAGAGTAGTTAACCATAAAGGTTTAGGAAAATAGAAGGGAAAATTAAAGAGGTACGTAACAATCGTAAAGAAAAGATGTCCCAAAGAGACGCAGAAGTCTAGACAGCCAAGAGACAAGGTCTCTTGTATCTGTCGGATTCACAGGGTTGGATATCATGCAAGCATGCAATCTCCGGATTAGAGTGTTGAAAGATAGATCTCCGGAGATTGAGGGCATGCTATTTTCTCTGAGGCTATGAAATATGAAAAAATATGCAAGAAATCCGAAAAAAGTACAAGAAAAAATAACAATAACAGAGAAAACAGCATTACCAAGAAACCGTCTTCAAAAGTTCTATCAAAAAGGCTGAGGACTGGAATGTTCCCGTTGGAGTTTCACATATCTGTCTGTATATAAAGCAGTTACTTTCATTTTATGGAAAGTTTTCCACAGTATGGGCATACGTTTCAACTCATCTAACATCTGAGAATTAAGCACGTTTGTAGTAATTATAATATTAAAATCGTGCCGTAGTAGTTTTTGCTTATATTTTAATCTATAATTTATGACGGAAAATGTGTTTCCTAAATAATTATATTGTGTATATCTGTATATTTTTCCACTGAATAATTGGAGGTTGAAAAAATCGGCAATGTGTCGAAACCATTTTATAACACCAAACTAATATTAAAATATCGACATAAGTTAAACAAAGTTGTTTTATTTGTAAAGTTATGTTATATTTAAATATTTGGGAATCTCATTTATGGTCATCCACTGTAGGTTGAAATACAAGGATGAGATTGATTCGAAACAGTTCTACCATCAAAAATATTATAACAAATTGAAAAATCAACACGATATTCCTTTGCTCTGTCAATTTGCTGAGACCGTGGATTAAAACGAATTATAAGAAACGATATAACTGAATCACAATTTGGTGTTATATCAATACAATGTAAGAATCAAATCAAATTTGCTTGAGAGAAGACAACTTTTTTCTAAATTACATACTTTTGACATATGCCATAAAGAAACGTAATTTGACATGTTATTTTATTTTTTGACAAACAATTCGTTGCTATTGATACTTGAAAGTTTGCAAAATGTCACTCAATCACACACCCACTCGTTTTATTTTGTAATTACAAATTAATTAAAATTTTATTTATGTGTATATACATCAGGCTAGTTATCTTGTTTTAAATTCTATTCCTCACCTTATAATAGTTGAAACTTCTCTTAGCAGCAATCTATTCTAATGTAAATATAAAGTTAACAAAGTTAACAAAAACAATTTCTTTTCACAAATTAATTACTTGTAGAAAATAAATGTCAAAGAGGGATCTGCAACTAATTTGATTTCAGTGACTTTCAGGGCTAGTAATCTAAACCTTCAGACGGTAAGTTGCTATTTTTGTAACTGTTTAAATATTTCACCTTTTTAAAAATTTAAGAATTTTTCTCCTTCACCTTTAGTTATCACCCTCAAACAACACTAATATACCAATCTTTCCATATTTGATAATTTTATGTCGCAAATTATTTAGATTCTTCATGTCTGGATGACAAGTTCAAATAATGTTAACACAATTTATAAACCAAATCATGAAATAGTGATTCACACTATTTCACAATTTTCTGGGGAAATAAAGATTTGCAATATTTGTTGGGTTGAAATTTATAATTAATAGATTTATCTGTTGCAGCTTTGTTAAAACTTTCATCTCTACTTTAGTGCATATATATTTTTAGTGTTTCCATATTTTCTTGGGAGTAGGCATGTTTTGACAAAACACTGACAACATCATCGAGAACTAAAGTTGTAGTATTTTCGTTCTGCTTATTCGGTTATCATATAATCGCGATACCGATCATGGAAATAATGTATGTATATAATAACTATATTACAATCAAACATCGCGGAGCCTTGTATCCTATTAAGCAGTATTCTTCTAAAATATCTGTAATAAGGTATATCATAATTGAAATGAAAGTTTATGCTCTTATAGACATTCAAGAAGTGAGACACAATTTACTTGCTTTACCTGTATGCTCCATACTAGCTTCAAAAATATGTTAAAATCGTGGTAGTAACTCTCCATATGCGTTGGGATGTAGATGGAGTTCTTAAGATACTTCATTTAAATTTGCAATCTGTAAAAAGTAATAATTTTTGAGGGTATTGCAAAAATGATCTTCAAAAATTGATTGAAAAAATCATATTGTAGAAGAGAATGAAAAACACAGTGACCAAAGATTTTTTTGTAAGAAGGAAAATAACGGAGCGATTTTTAATTAGGGATGTCTCAATATGATTATACGGCGCTGTAGTGCGTTGATTCAGTCAACCAAAGGGGCGGTATATATAACACGATATTTTACACTAAAAACTCTCTGTACTCTGTAATATTGTATAACTTTGGTTAACTTTTGATATATATACAAATCGGGATTCTTTTTTACAGTTTCAAAGACATTTTAGTGTTTTGTTAATATATCATATATCCTAACTTTATTTGAATGAACTTTAAATATGATATGATATGGTAATATTTTGATCCAGCAAAATTAAAGCCCACGGGAAATTTTCATGTGGCTTTATTTCCGAGAATTTCATAATTAATTAACACTATTTGAAATCAGAGCTCTAAAATAGATATATTTCGTTATTAATGTAATTGTTACAATATTCCGCCTTGATTAACTGCAATAAATTATGTATCTAAGGGAATCCAAATTTAAAAAAACAATAGAACACTTGTTGTAACCTAGCATCTGTTATTTACATCTGTTCCCAAAACTTAATTTAAAATATTAACAATTTCAACATTCAAGAGATGCTGCGAAACTTTAGAACAGTAGGTGTCTCACCATTCAAAAAATCAACAACTACATACACGCCATTAATTTATTTCAGATGTAATTCATGAGGAATAACACATAATTTCTAATGAAAGTCAAATTTGATGATTAACATCAGTGAATCAAATTTAAATGGAAAATGTGTGTGGTTTAAATTAATGGTTAAGACTTGAATAATACTATATGGAATAAATAATGAAATTATTTATTAACAATTTCTTAAAACGAGAGAATAAGTTTTTGAGAACTCTGGTTCTGTACGTGTGTTTTGACAACTAACTGTCAACTGATGTTGGAGTTATTTCATTTTGCTTGTTGGCCGATTTTATAATGGCCTTACCAAGTATACATAGTTGTTATTCTAAATTGTCGAGATATTCTGAACCCAGGATCCTATAATAATAATCGAGGAGCTATTTTCCTGTCACAGTTAACTGTGTGGCATTCTGCTGATATAATTTAATTTACAATGCGAAAAAATATCTTATTCTTGAAAATAAAGCTTACGCTATAACAGAGTCAAGAATTGAGACGCAATTTACTTAGAAAATCATTTATTTAGAATACCGATCAGACATGTAGTAGATGTTAAGATTCTGCATATAGCATATAGGTAAACCAAGTAAATTGTGTGTCACCTCTTGAATGTTTATCTTTCTTTTCAGTTATGTTTTACCTTATTGCACGGTAAAGTAGATTTTTTAGAAAAATACCACTTAATATGATCCCAGGTTCCTATAATCGCGATCATAAGATTAGCAACTAAGCAGAATGAAAATACCCCAACATGCCCAAGTTGTCTAATTTGTCAGCAAATTGTCAAAACGTGTGTAGTGGTTACGAGCTCTCAAGAAAACGTGGAGACACTTAAAATATATATGCACTAAAGTAGATGAAAATTTCATCAAAATTACAAATGATAGAGTTATTAATTATAAATTTCATTTCAACAAAGATTGCAAATTTTTACACAGAAAATTGTGATTTGATTTTGTTTATAAATTGTGTTGTCATTATTTGAACTTGTCATCTAGACATGAGGAATCTAAATAAATTTTGACATAAAATTAGCAAAATTAGAAAGATTGGTATCTTAGTGTTGTTTGAGGGTGATAATCCAACCAAACGTGAAAGAGAGAAATTCAGTACCTAGTTGAAATTTGCCGCTCACTAATTCTTGCTTAATGAATCAACTACGTGAATTATTTTTTGATTTAAAAAGGTGACATATTTAAACAGTTACAATAATAGCAACCTACTGTCCGAAGGTTCCGATTACGAGTCACTGAAATCAAATCAGTTGTAGATGTCTCGACGACATTTATTTTCCATCAAAGGAATACTGTCTGTGAATCTGACAGATAATTAACATGTGAATTGAAATTGTTTTCATTAACTTTATACTTAAATGCAGAAATATATTTTGCTGCTAAGAGAGGTGGGGGATGAAATTGAAAACAAGTAACTTGCATGATGTATATACACATAAATAAAATTTTAATTAATTAGTTATTACAAAATTAACGAACATTTTGGAGTGAGTGTTGTATTGAGTGACATTTTGCAATCTTTCATATTTCAGTAGCAACGAAGGAAGATTACGTCACCTTATGATGTATGTCAGCCTGTCCAATTATAGGCAAGAGTTATGGTTAATTCAATTAAACCTAATTCGAAATATGTGGTTTGGAAACACGTTGTCCTCTTTCAAATAAATTTGATTTGATCTTATATTGTATTAATATTACATCAAATTGTGGTTCAGTTATATTTTTTGTTATAATTCTATTCGTTTGAATCCACAGTGTCAACAAATTGACAGAGCAAAGAAATGTCGTGTTGAGTTATAATAACTTTAATGGTAGAACTGTTCCGAATCAATTTCATCCTTATATTTCAACTTACACTAAATGACTATAAATGTGGTTCCCAAATATTTAAATATAATATAACTTTCCAAATAAAACTACTTTGTTTAAGTTTTGTGTTTAATTTAATTAATTTTAACCTCCAATTAGTTAGTGGAAAGAAGTACTTAAAAGATATATGCGACATAATTTTTTAGGAAACACATTTACTGATTACAGTACAGATTAAATTTTAAGGAAGAATAACTTCGTCACTATTCTAAAATTATAATTAGAATAAACAAGCTTAATTCTCATATGTACCATGAGTTATAACGTAGGTCCGTACTATCGAAACATGGAACTTTTTTCCCGTGTAGTGTATACTATTTCTCTTACTACCTCGGTCGAAAGTACGTATTTTGCTCCCCGGTTCCACTACAGAAAAATACTATTTCCTATCGTGGAACCGGGGAGCAAAATACGTACTTTCGACCGAGGTAGAAAGAAAAGAAAATTTCGACACGAGGCGGATTCAGGTAGAGGCGTTACTTACCAAAATCGATACCTGGGATTTCGTTAATGGTGAAGTATCAAAGCCAGTTATATGTCAGGGTGACACAAAAAGTGAATCAGCGCCTAAAACGTGGATGTAAATAAGATAAAAAGGTAAATGCGGACATAATCCTATGCATAAGCCCATCGGACCTCAAGAGTATCAAAGGATGCGAGATTCCCAAAGATTGAAATTGGAGTCAATCCATGCTTCAAATGGACCGGCACTATTGGAACAATTATTTTATATATTTTATATATAATATTTATTTAAGTATAAATAAAATTGGATAACGATAAATTACCCACGTAGTGTGACATATGTCAACGAGGTAAACAAGCAAGGATACCCTTTACTGACAGAGAAGTAAGAAGTAAGCAGTTACTGAATATTGTTCATTCAGACATCTGCGGACCAATGCGAGTCAGAACCAGTGGTGGATCAAGATACCTTCTAACATTTAGGTGTATTTTCTCATGTCAAAAGGAGAATTTCTTGAAAAATTTAAGGAGTACTAAAGAACTGTCGAAAAACAAACTGGTAATGAAATTAAGAGAAAATTAGCTGAGAAATCAAGATCAAAGAATGCTAAGTGTTTTTTGGAATAGAAATTAACCAAAGCAAGAAAGGAGTAACACTTAAACAAAAAAAAAAATATATATTTTATGTATATTGAATTGTATTAAAGCATTGCATATTCTTCAGACAACAAAAGTAGGTTTTTTTCGCCTTCATTGCTGTTGGAACCTGAATATGTACAAAATGTAATTTGATTTCAAAACTGAACTTGAACAATTATTTGGTAACTTACAATTTCGTCGTTGAAAAGACGAAAACTACAAAAGAAATAAGTATTTACTCTTTACACGTGAGCTGTTTGTTTCATTTTTTGGCTTTCAATGCAAACACAAATTTAAACAATATCGTTTTGTCATGAAAATATTTTTGTTTATATTCAAAAAATAATAATAATTTTTTCCAGATTGATGTTTTTAATGAACTCAGAAGTCAGATTTATCTAGTAATAGAGGTCCTTATGATATTCCTTCTACAGTATTGAATGAATTGTGGATTATAATTAACAAAGCCTCTAACCAGGAAATTTAACTTGTTCTTAAAATGTGCTTTATTTCCTAATGCACAGAAAAATTCATTTATTATACCTACCTTAAAGAATGGAGATAGTTTACTTGTAACAAATTTAGGCCTGTATGAAAAATGTTTTGTATTCCATAATTGTCCAAAAAAATTCATTTCCAAAATAATTATGCCATAGTTCCAAAATATTATAAATGAGAGTCAACACGGATTTTGCAAATGTAAATCTTCTGCGACCAACCTTCTTATTTATAACAATTCGACAGTTATCATTTACAGGTTGATGTTGTTTATACAGACTTTCAAAAGGCATCTGATAGAATCTGCCATGATTTATTGTTTGCTGAACTAACTGGGCTGGAGTTGTCAAGTAAGATTTCCACTGTAGATAATCATAACGATTGTAATATAAAGTGATTAGTTTTTAAAAAAAAATAAATCAACATTATTTTCGAAAGTTACACTTTACATAAAAGATTTTAATGTAATATGTTTGAAATTTAGAAATGTGTAACAGATTAGGCGGTAGTTTATCTAGAAAAGTTGGTTTGGCTCAAACTAAAATGAATTTGCGTAAATGTAAAAGAAAAGCTGGTGAATATTCTGGTGCTGAAAGAGTTCAAACACAGAGGTTCAAGAATACAGATATTATTAAAAAGCACTGATTGCAGAACAATTTTTAAATGGGATGGACAGTAATTTAGCATATAAATTCCAGCTTAAAGTATGCGTTATTGTTGAAGAAGAAATTATGAGTAGAAATATTTAATCTTTCCATTTCTCTGTTAACATCATCTATTACTGACTAGTAATTAATAAGTCAACTTAGTTGTCACGCCCTTCCAAATTCTGTCAATGTCAAAACTTTTCGGGTTATTCATCAAACTCTCTAAAACCCTCAAAAATTATTTCTTTTTACAAATTGCAAATTTAAATAAAGCATCCTAAGAACTCCATTTACAATTCAACGCATATGGAGAGTTACTACCACGATTTTAACACATTTTTAAAGCAAGTATGGAACATATAAGTAAAACAAGTAATCGTGTCTCACTTCTTGAATGTCTATAATAGTGTAAGCGTTCCTTTTAATTATGTTGCCCTTGTTGCACTATAAAGTAGATATTTAGAAAAATACTGGTTAATAGGATCCCAGGCTCTGCGATGCTTTGTCGTATAAAATAACCTCTTTTTGTAATCGGTATCGCGATTATAAGATCAGCAATTAACCAGAACGAAAATATTCCAACATTAGTTGACTAAGTTGTCAGAGAGTTGTCAAAACGTGCGTACTCGTTAGGAACACTCAAGAAAACGTGGAGACACTAAAAATATATATGTAACAAACCAACAAAAAATGCTATTACTTATAAATTTCTACTGTAAAAAGATTGCAAATCTTTACGCAGAAAATTGTAGAATAGAAATCAATATTTCATGATTTGGTTTAAAAGTTGTGTTGACATTATTTGAACTTGTCATCCAAACATGAGGAATCTAAATAATTTTCTTCATAAAATTAGCAAATATGGAAACATTGGTATCTTAGTGTTGTGGGAGAGTGATAACCCAACCAAAAGTGAAAGAGAAAAATTGTCGCTCACTAATTCAAGCTGAAAGAATCAACCACGATAATTTACTGTTGATTTAAAAAAGTCAAATATTTAAACAATTACAATAATGGCAACTTTTTGTTTGAAGGTTTCGATTACGAGTCCTGAAAAATCACGGAAATCACGAACTTTCAAGTTTCAGTAGCAACGAAAGAATTTTGTTTATCAAATAAAAGAAAATAACATTTATGTTGCTAAGATTACGTTTCCTTGTGACATATGCCAGACGTTACAATATAAACAAAACATCGAATGTCCAATTAAACCATATTCGAAATATGTAATTTAAAAAAAGTTGCCTTCTTTCAAGTAAATTTGATTTCAGTAAGAAGAAATGCTAGTTGTGCCTATGTTGATGATGGCCTGTTATTCTCAATTGATGAATCAGAACTAAATTAATTTAAAAAAAAACTGAAAAGCACATATTGGAATTAAAATAATGGAAACCCCAAGTAATTTTTTGGGAATGCAAATAGAAAGTTTTAGTATCTATGTGGAACAAATTTTAAACAGATTTGAAAAGACTAATGCTAGTCCTAATATTATTCCAGTCGACCCTCACATAACACAGCCTGTTCCGTCAAGTTTTACTTGGCGACCACCGCAAATAATCTGACTTAAAGACAATAAATCTGTTGCCAGTTTAGGAACACATAATACTTTTGGAAAAAGCACCTTTTTGTTTTGACCTTCATCGTCATAATGGTCCAACCTCACTTATACTGAGCATTGCACAGATTATACTTTGTTGTCTGCGACTCTGATTGTATGTATGACAGGAGCCGTCGTATTTTCAAGCATGTTCTTACGTCTTGTCATGTGTGACGATGCACCGGAAGCCACTTGCCATGGGTCATTTTGGCTGGATGTTGCCTCAAACACAACAGCATATGATGAACTACTTGCTTTTTGTTGAACATTCTTGGTCCTGGATTTGCATTTGAGGACTTTTATGACCTTACTTATTACAAGTGTAGCACCCTTACTTACTTTGCTTCTTGTGGTTGTTATTGTTGACTGAGAATACTGTTGAGTCACTTTCAGGTTGTTTAACATTTTGTGATATGTTGATTTCACAGAAATTGAAGTTATCTTCATGCCGGAGCTTTCAATAGCAATAATCATTGGTTGATAGGAGGACTCTGGTAGACCGGAGAATAGCAATGTAACTAGCCATTCATCGTCAACTGCGAAACCAATGTTTCTGAGCTTGCGAGCAGTACACATAATTTTGCTCACATATTTCTCTACGTTTTGACATACAGTAAGTGAAGTATTATAGAGATCACGCAGCAGCCCATCACAGCGTGTCAACAAAGAGTCATCAAATACTTATGAAAACGTATCCCATATTTATTTTGCAGTACTACTCTCTTGCATGTGCACGTAATTTATTTAGTCAACTAGTAAATTTTTCTTAGTTTTTGCCTTTGTGTCTCGTTTTGTGTCCACAATGACACATGTGGTGGGGTCTATGCAGTTCTACAACTCCTCTTGCTGTAGGTATGTTTTTAGAGCAAATCGCCATGTTACGTAATTATCTCGGCCGGTTAACTTTTCAATTAATGCCAATTGATTGTTTGCTGACAATTTAAGAACCCTTATTCCAGATGTTACGAGAAAACACTTTTCAATTGTCGTATTGACGTTTTAGGTTAACTTCATTACTTTTCTCAGTAAGTAAGCCATTCTGGGCTTCCCTGGGCTTTTCTGGCTCCATAACCTGTTAATTTTTCTTAAAAGAATTTATTTCAGAAGAAAAACTTATATTTAAGAATTTAGTGTTAAAATTACAACTTAACTGTCTACAGGCGCACAATTCAAATTACAATTTTAACAGTTTATGTGTAGTTTCAGTACACTCCTACAGGTCATCACAACAGTTACAATTGGATTCCCAAGAGGAAATGAAACATTATTTGTTTTAAGATGTGTTATAATTTTTCATTCTTTATAATAGCCTAAGCTACATTGCGCTGTAAATTGAGAAGAATGCTTCAGGTAAACTACTTTTGGTTAACAAGACAGCATTAAATTAACTGAGGAATGCATATTATCGGATTTTGTAAGCTGGGTCAGCTCGTTGATTAATATTTATGTGATCCCATTTTCCGCACATTTTGGCAGACTGAAATATCCTTTTTCTGTAATTCGCCAAAGAGCATTATAGGATCGGACACCAATCAAAACAAAATTACACAAAGATCGGTTGTCAAGATTGTCAGTGAGTTGTCAAAGAATACGAGCCGAAACTGAGTCTGAGACGTCTAGCCATTAGCGCTGCCAAATAATTCCATTCAATTAGAAACGTTAAATAATTACTTTAATAACAAGGAGTTTATTTTCTATGAGAAGGCTCTTCTAATTCTTAGGGCACTTGGTCTAAAATACTTTAATACAATTCAATGTACATAAATTTCAACACTGAACCATAAATGGTGGGGTGCGTCGTAGTTACACAATTTCGACATCACCTCCTTGGGGGTGACCGAGTTCCAAGAAGTTTTCTGAGTTTTGGAGCTGGGAGACTTTGCAGGAGTAGGGGTGGCTAGTTGGGACAAAGATTTGGGATTAGCGTTAGGAGTAGAGGTACCATCAGAGTTTACCGATAGTATCCCTAGTTTAGACGACAAAGCTGTGTAAGCACTCTTTTGGGGTTTATTGAGTTTTTCACTTTGCTTTTCTTTTTCCCGGACCCTACACATAGTTTATTGGTTTAGTAACCGAGGTTACAAGCCAAATTAACAACTCTTCTCTTTCGATTATGGTAACTATTATAACTAAATTCAGACAAAAGAAGGACGAACAACTCAAAAAACAATTGTAATTTTCAACAATATTCCCTGGTTGCTACCCACACTTTGAACAATTGACAAAAGTCGCTAACAATAAGAAACTTTTCTGTTGTTATCAATGGCAGAGGTAACGATCGTCATTTAACCAAGTTTCGGTAGCAACTACGGAAAAGTGTTGGTAGTGATATTTTCGTTTTTATTTAGTGACCCTATTAAAGTTCCTATTAAAAGACAAGAGCCGAGAAATAAGAAAAGGAAAAGGAGGCCCAAATCCAGGTTCTATTGGCAGAAAGGAAAGCGGTACCACATCCAACGACACAGCTAGTTATTGTAAAGCCTCAGTTTTGATCGGTTACCTTAGAGTACATTAGAGTACCAATTAATTCTCTGTATCGTGTGGGGTCTTTGAATGGTTTTAAATCTCTGTTAAATTTTGAGTGGCAGTCATACAGTGTTTTAATTGGATTGCAATCTACCATTCTGAATTTCTCTGAAATATATTTTTTTTGTTTAAGTATTACTCCTTTCTTACTTTGGTTAATTTCTATTCTAAAGAAAAACCTAGCAATCTTTGATCTTCAATTTCTCAGCTAATTCTCTCTTAATTTCATTACCAGTTTGATTTTCGACAGTTCTTTTGTACTCCTTAAATTTTTCAAAAACTTCTCTCTTTGACTTAAGGAAAAAACCTGGCACCACCTATTATATTCGTCTATAAATGTAAGAAGATATCTTGATCCACCGCTGAATCTGACTCGCATTGGTCCGCAGATATCTGAATGAACAATATTCAGTAACTGCTTACTTCTTCCTTCTCTATCAGTAAAGGGTTTCCTTGCTTGCTTACCTCGTTGACATTGTCACACCACATGGGTAATTTATCATTATCCAATTTATTACCGTGTACCAGTCGCTTTCTGTACAAATCCTGTACGCCTTTATAATGTAGGTACTCTAGTTGTCTATGCCACAGGACCATTTTGTTTGAATTTCTATGCATTATTCACTTGTAGACATTTGACTTTCGTTGTGTATAAACATATTATAATATTTTTCATAAAATCAAGTAGCCCAAAAAGTTTTCTTTATTTGTTTACAACAAAACTCTAATCAGTTCAGACTTTTATTTCATAAGAAACACATCTTTCTGAAGTTGCTCCTACGCTTCAATTCAAAATTAATAGTTAAATATTCTCTCTTTATCAATGAGGTTCTTCCTCATTGAGAATTGTAATTAGCAGAAATACTTATGTACAGTAGTGCTAGAAATGAAACCGATCTTACCAAACTGTTATTTTTAGGGAATAGTTTTGGCTAAATTCATTATTTATATTTACAGGACTTCCCAACCAAACACAGAATAAGGCTTCATAAAATAACACATTGATTTGTTTTCAGAATAAATTATGATTATTTTTTTATTGGAGCAAAGAGGGGGAAATCTACAAGACGTAGTGCCGGACTTTACCGACTAAAAACCCCTCTCCGGGCAATGATCCGAAGATCAAGACCTAAGAGTAGTTAACCATAAAGGTTTAGGAAAATATAAGGGAAAACTAAAGAGGTACGTGACAATCGCTACATAGTAAAGAAAAGATGTTCAAAAGAGACGCAGAGGTCTAGACAGCCAAGAGACAAGGTCTCTTGTATCTGTCGGATTCACAGGGTTGGATATCATGCAAGCATGCAATCTCCGGATTAGAGTGTTGAAAGATAGATCTCCGGAGGTTGAGGGCATGCTATTTTCTCTGAGGCTATGAAATATGAAAAAATATGCAAGAAATCCGAAAAAAATGTCAAGAAAAAGTCACAATAAAGGAGAAAACAGCAATACCAAGAAACCGTCTTCAAAAGTTCTATCAAAAAGGCTGAGGACAGGAATGTTCCCATTGGAGTTCCACATATCTGTCTGTGTATAAAGAAGGTACTTTCAATTTATGGAAAGTTTTCCATAGTATGTGCAAACGTTTCAACTCAAATAACATCTGAGAATTAAGCATGTTTATAGTAATTATAATATTAGAATTGTGCCGTAGTAGTTTTTACTTATATTTTAATCTGTAATTTATGACGGAAAATGTGATTCATAAATAATTATATTGTGTATATCTGTATATTTTTCCACTGAATAATTGGATGTTGAAAAAATCGGCAATGTGTCGAAACCATTTTATAACACCAAACTAATATTAAAATATCGACATAAGTTAAACAAAGTAGTTTTATTTGTAAAGTTATGTTATATTTAAATATTTGGGAATCTCATTTATGGTCATCCACTGTAGGTTGAAATACAAGGATGAGATTGATTCGAAACAGTTCTACCATCAAAAATATTATAGCAAATTGAAAAATCATCACGATATTCCTTTTCTCTGTCAATTTGCTGAGACAGTGGATTAAAACGAATTATAAGAAAAGATATAACTGAACCACAATTGAGTGTTATATTAATACAATGTAAGAATCAAATCAAATATGTTTGAGAGAAGACAACTTTTTTATAAATTACTATATAGTTCTGACATATGCCATAAAGAAACGTAATTTGACATGTTATTTTATTATTTGACAAACAATTCGTTGCTATTGATACTTGTTTGCAAAATGTCACTCAATCACACACTCACTCGTTTTATTTTTTAATTACAAATTAATTAAAATTTTATTTGTTTTCAATTCTATTTCTCACCTTATAGTAGTTGAAACTTCTCTTAGCAGCAATCTATTCTAATGGAAATATAAAATTAACAAAGTTAACAAAAACAATTTCGTTTCACATATTAATTACCTGTCGAAAATAAATGTCGACGAGAGATCTGCAACTGATTTGATTTCAGTGACATGCAGGGCTCGTAATCTAAACCTTCAGACGGTAAGTTGCTATTTTTGTAACTGTTTAAATATTTCACCTTTTTAACTCAATAGTAAATTCACGTAGTTGATTCTTTCAGCTTGAATAAGTGAGCGACAGATTTCAACTATGCACTGAATTTTTCTCCTTCACCTTTAATTATCACCCTCAAACAACACTAATATACCAATCTTTCCATATTTGATAATTTTATGTCGTAAATTATTTAGATTGTACATGTCTGGATGACAAGTTCAAATAATGTTAACACAATTTATAAACCAAATCATGAAATAGTGATTTCTATTTCACAAATTTCTGGGGAAATAAGGATTTGAAATCTTTGTTGGGTTGAAATTTATAATTAATAGATTTATCTGTTGCAGTTTTGTTAAAACTTTCATCTACTTTAGTGCATATATATTTTTAGTGTTTCCATATTTTCTTGGGAGTAGGCATGTTTTGACAAAACACTGACAACATCATCGAGAACTAAAGTTGTAGGATTTTCGTTCTGCTTATTCGGTTATCATATAATCGCGATACCGATCATGGAAAGAAGTAATTATATATAATCAAACATCGCGGAGCCTTGTATCCTATTAAGCAGTATTCCTCTAAAATATCTGTAATAAGGTATATCATAATTGAAATGAAAGTTTATGCTCTTATAGACATTCAAGAAGTGAGACACAATTTACTTGCTTTACCTGTATGCTCCATACTTGCTTCAAAAATATGTTAATATCGTGGTGGTAACTCTCCATATGCGTTGGGATGTAGATGGAGTTCTTAGATACTTTATTTAAATTTGCATTCTGTAAAAAGAAATAATTTTTGGGGGTATTGCAAAAATTATCTTCAAAATTTTATTGAATAAATCATATTGTAGAAGAGAATGAAAAACACAGTGACCAAAGATTTTTTTGAAAGAAGGAAAATAACGGAGCGATTTTTAATTAGGGATGTCTCAATTTGATTATACGGCGTTGTAGTGCATTGATTCAGTCAACCAAAGGGGCGGTATATATAACACGATATTTTACACTAAATACTCTCTGTACTCTGTAATATTGTATAACTTTGGTTAACTTTCGATATATATACAAATCGGGATTTTTTTTTACAGTTTCTAAGACATTTTGGTGTTTTGTTAATATATCTTATCTCCTAACTTTATTTAAGTGAACTTTAAATATAATTGGTAATATTTTGATACAGCAAAATAAAAGCCCACGGGAAATTTTCATGTGGCTTGATTTCCAAGTATTTCATGATTAATTAACACTATTTGAAATCAGAGCTCTGAAATAGATATATTTCGTTATTAATGTAATTGTTACAATATTCCGCCTTGATTAACTGCAATAAATTCTGTATCAAAGGAAATCCAAATTTAAAAAAACAATAGAACACTTGTTGTAACTTAGCATCTGTAATTTACAACTGTTCCCAAAACTTAATTTAAAATATTAACAATTTCAACATTCAAGAGATGCTGTGAAACTTTAGAACAGTAGGTGTCTCACCATTCAAAAAATCAACAACCACATACACGCCATTAATTTATTTCAGATGTAATTCATAAGGAATAACACATGTCTAAGGAAAGGCAAATTTCATGATTAACATCAGTGAATCAAATTTAAATGGAAAATGTGCGTTGTTTAAATTAACGGTTAAGACTTGAATAATTCTATTTGGAGTAAATAATTAAATTATTTATTAACAATTTCTTAAAACGAGAGAATAAGTTTTTGAGAACTCTGGTTCTGTACGTGTGTTTTGACAACTAACTGTCAACTGATGTTGGAGATTTTGCTTGTTGGACGATTTTATAATGGCCTTACCAAGTACACAAAGTTGTTCTTCTAAATTGTCGAGATATTCTGAACACAGGATCCTATAATAATAATCGAGGAGCTATTTTTCTGTCACAGTTAACTGTGTAGCATTCTGCTGGTATAATTTAATTTACAATGCGGAAAAATATCTTATTCTTGAAAATAAAGCTTACGCTATAACAGAGTCAAGAATTGAGATGCAATTTACTTGGAAAATCATTTATTTAGAATACCGATCAGACATGTAGTAGATGTTAAGATTCTGCATATAGCATATAGATAAACCAAGTAAATTGTGTGTCACCTCTTGAATGTTTATCTTTCTTTTCAGTTATGTTATACCTTATTGCACGGTAAAGTAGGTTTTTTAGAAAAATACTACTTAAAATGATCCCAGGTTCCTATAATCGCGATTATAAGATTAGCAACTAATTAGAATGAAAATACTCCAACATGTCCAAGTAGTCTAATTTGTCAGCAAGTTGTCAAAACGTGCGTAGCGGTTACGAGCTCTCAAGAAAACGTGGAGACACTTAAAATATATATGCACTAAAGTAGATGAAAATTTCATCAAAATTACAAATGATAGAGCTAGATTGCAAATTTTTACACAGAAAATTGTCACTTGAATTTGTTTATAAATTGTGTTGTCATTATTTGAACTTGTCATCTAGACATGAGGAATCTGAATAAATTTTGACATAAAATTAGCAAAATTAGAAAGATTGGTATCTTAGTGTTGTTTGAGGGTGATAATCCAACCAAACGTGAAAGAGAGAAATTCAGTACCTAGTTGAAATTTGCCGCTCACTAATTCTTGCTTAAAGAATCAACTACGTGAATTATTTTTTGATTTAAAAAGGTGACATGTTTAAACAGTTACAATAATAGCAACCTACTGTCCGAAGGTTCCGATTACGAGTCACTGAAATCAAATCAGTTGTAGATGTCTCGACGACATTTATTTTCCATCAAAGGAATACTGTCTGTGAATCTGACAGATAATTAACATGTGAATAGAAATTGTTTTCATTAACTTTATACTTAAATGCAGAAATATATTTTGCTACTAAGAGACGTGGGGGATGAAATTGAAAACAAGTAACTTGCCTGATGTATATACACATAAATAAAATTTTAATTAATTAGTACTTACAAAATTAAACGAACATTTTGGAGTGAGTGTTGTATTGAGTGATATTTTGCAATCTTTCATGTTTCAGTAGCAACGAAGGAAGATTGTTAGTCAAATAAGAGAAAATAACATTTATGTTGCTAAGATTACGTCACCTTATGATGTATGTCAGCCTGTCCAATTATAGGCAAGAGTTATGGTTAATTCAATTAAACCTAATTCGAAATATGTGGTTTGGAATCACGTTGTCTTCTTTCAAGTAAATTTGATTTGATCTTATATTGTATTAATATTACATCAAATTGTGGTTCAGTTATATTTTTTATTATAATTCTATTCGTTTGAATCCGCAGTGTCAACAAATTGACAGAGCAAAGAAATGTCGAGATGAGTTATAATAACTTTAATGGTAGAACTGTTCCGAATCAATTTCATCCTTATATTTCAACTTACACTAAATGACTATAATTGTGGTTCCCAAATATTTAAATATAATATAACTTTCCAAATGAAACTACTTTGTTTAAGTTTTGTGGTTAATTTAATTAATTTTAACCTCCAATTAGTTAGTGGAAAGAAGTACTTAAAAGATATATGCGACATAATTTTTTAGGAAACACATTTACTGATTACAGTACAGATTAAATTTTAAGGAAGAATTACTTCGGCACTATTCTAAAATTATAATTAGAATAAACAAGCTTAATTCTCAGATGTAGGATGAGTTATAAGGTAGGTCCATACTATCGAAACATGGGACTCGAGATGGCGATCTGTGGTACAAGAATTGAACTTCTATCCAAAGAAAATTTCGACACGAAGCGGATTGAGGTAGAGGCGTTACTCACCAAAATCGATACCTGGAATTTCGTTAATGAAGTATCAAAGTCAGTTAGATGTCAGGGTGACAAAAAAAGTGAATCAGCGCTTAAAACGTGGATGTAAATAAGATAAAAAGGTAAATGCGGACATAATCCTATGCATAAGCCCATCGGACCTCAAGAGTATCAAAGGATGCGAGATTTCCAAAGATGTATGGCACTTTTGAAACAATTATTTTATATATTTTATATATTTTATATTATTTGATTAAGTATAAATAAAATTGGATAACGATAAATTACCCACGTGGTGTGGCATATATCAATGAGGTAAATATGCAAGGACACCCTTTACTGCCAGAGAATTAAGAAGTAAGCAGTTACTGAATATTGTTCATTCAGACATCTGCGGACCAAAGCGAGTTAGAACCAGAGGTGGATCAAGATATCTTCGAACATTTTTAGACGATAATAGTGGATGGTGCAAGGTGTATTTTCTCATGTCAAAAGGAGAATTTCTTGAAAAATTTAAGGAGTACAAAAGAACTGCTGAAAAACGAACTGGTAATGAAAGTAAGAGAGAATTAGCTGAGAAATTGAAGATCAAAGAATGCTAGGTTTTTTTTTGGAATAGAAATTAACCAAAGTAAGAAAAGAGTAACACTTAAACAAAAAAAATATATTTTAGAAAGTTAACAGAGATTTAAAAATGTTCAAAGACTCCACACGATACAGAGAATTAATTGGTACTCTAATGTACTCTAATCCAGCCGATCAAAACTGGGGCTTTACAATAATTAGCTGTGTCTTTCTGACAATCGAACCTGGATTTGAGCCGCCTTTTCATTTTCTTATTTCACGGTTTTTGTCTCTTAATAGGAACTTCTTCTGAAATGAAACTGGCGATGTGCCGTGTGGCTCCAATAGGACTCTGAAGCACTCAAACTTCTTGCAGGCACGCTTGCTGTTTACTCATTTCATGACCGCTAATTCAGTTATTAAACTGTTTATAGTACGAAAACCTAAACTTAATTCAGTTGTTTCTTGGATTGGTAACCAAGGTTACCAACCAGGTAAACAAATTTTTTTATTTGTCTGAATTTAGTAACTAACTAAATTCAGACCAATTCAGTTACCATATTCGAAAGAGGAGAGTTGTTAATTTGGCTGGTAACTTCGGTTACTAAATCAATAAACTATGTGTGTGAACTACGTGTAGTGTCCGGAAAAGAGACAAGCTAAGTGAAAATCTCAATAAAAACCAAATGTCTGCCGACGTTTCCAGAGGTACCCGATTTCCTTAGTGTTCAAATTTATGTATATTGAATTGTATTAAAGCATTGCATATTCTTCAGACAACAGAAGTATGTTTTACTTTTGATTAATAAACATATCGCCTTCATTGCTGTTGGAACCTGAATATGTACAAAATGTAATTTGATTTCAAAACTGAACTTGAACAATTATTTGGTAACTTACAATTTCGTCGTTGAAAAGACGAAAACTACAAAAGAAATAAGTATTTAGTCTTTACACGTGAGCTGTTTGTTTCGTTTTTTAGCTTTCAATGCAAACACAAATTTAAGCAATATCGTTTTGTCATGAAAATATTTTGGTTTATATTCAAAAAATAATAATAATTTTTTCCAGATTGATGTTTTCAATGAACTCAGAAGTCAGATTTATCTAGTAATAGAGGTCCTTATGATATTCCTTGAATGAATTGTGGATTATCATTAACAAAGCCTCTAAAAATGGAATTTAACTTGTTTTTAAAATGTGCTTTATTTCCTAATGTACAGAAAAAATCATTTATTACACCTACCTTAAATAATGGAGATAGTTTACTTGTAACAAATTTAGGCCTGTATGAAAAATGTTTTGTATTCCATAATTGTCCAAAAAAATTCATTTTCAAAATAGTTCCAAAATATTATAAATGAGAGTCAACATGGATTTTGCAAATGTAAATCTTCTGCGACCAACCTTCTTATTTATAACAATTCGACAGTTGTTGCTCTTGAAAATCATTTACAGGTTGATGTTGTTTATATAGACTTTTAAAAGGCATCTGGTAGAATCTGCCATGATTTATTGTTTGCTGAACTAACTGGGCTGGAGTTGTCAAGTAAGTTTTCCACTGTAGATAATCATAACGATTGTAATGTAAAGTGATTAGTTTTTAAAAAAAAATAAATCAACATTATTTTCGAAAGTTACACTTTACATAAAAGATTTTAATGAAATATGTTTGAAATTTAGAAATGTGTAACAGATTAGGCGGTAGTTTATCTAGAAAAGTTGGTTTGGCTCAAACTAAAATAAATTTGCGTAAATGTAAAAGAAAAACTGGTGAATATTCTGGTGCACTGATTGCAGAACAATTTTTAGATGGGATGGACAGTAATTTAGCATATAAATTCCAGCTTAAAGTATGCGTTATTGTTGAAGAAGAAATAATGTGTAGAAATAGTTAATCTTTCCATTTCTCTGTTAACATCAACTATTATTGACTAGTAATTAATAAGTCAACTTAGTTGTCACGCCCTTCCATATTCTGTCATTGTCAAAACTTTTCAGGTTATTCATCAAACTCTCTAATACCCTCAAAAATTATTTCTTATTACAAATTGCAAATTTAAATAAAGCATCCTAAGAACTCCATTTACAACTCAACGCATATGGAGAGTTACTACCACGATTTTAATATATTTTTAAAGCAAGTATGGAACATATAAGTAAAACAAGTAATCGTGTCTCACTTATGAATGTCTATAATTTCGTAAGCGTTCCTTTTAATTATGTTGCCCTTGTTGCACTATAAAGTAGATTTTTAGAAAAATAATGGTTAATAGGATTCCAGGTTCTGCGATGCTTTGTCGTATAAAATAACCTCTTTTTATAATCGGTATCGCGATTATAAGATCAGCAATTAACCAGAACGGAAATACTTCAACATTAGTTGACTAAGTTGTCAGAAAGTTGTCAAAACGTGCGTACTCGATAGCAACTTTCAAGAAAACGTGGAGACACTAAAAATATATATGTAATAAATCAACAAAAGAATGCTATTACTTATAAATTTCTACTGTAAAAAGATTGCAAATCTTTACGCAGAAAATTGTAGAATAGAAATCAATATTTCATGATTTGGTTTAAAAGTTGTGTTGACATTATTTTAACTTGTCATCCAGACATGAGGAATCTAAATAATTTTCGTCATAAAATTAGCAAATATGGAAACATTGGTATCTTAGTGTTGTGGGAGAGAGATAACCCAACCAAAAGTGAAAGAGAAAAATTCAGTGCATAGTTGAAAATTGTCGCTCACTAATTCAAGCTGAAAGAATCAACCACTTTAATTTACTGTTGATTTAAAAAAGTGAAATATTTAAACAATTACAATAATGGCAACTTCTTGTTAGAGGATTTCGATTACGAGTGCTGAAAAATCACGGAAATCACGAACTTTCAAGTTTCAGTAGCAACGAAGGAATTTTGTTTATCAAATAAAAGAAAATAACATTTATGTTGCTAAGATTACGTTTCCTTGTGACATGTGCCACACGTTACAATATAAACAAAAGGTCCAATGACCAATTAAACCATATTCGAAATATGTAAGATAGAAAAAAGTTGTCATCTTTCAAGTAATTTTGATTTGTTTCTTTCATTGTATTAAAATTACATCAAATTGTGGTTATATTTTTATTATATTTCTATTTGTTTTAATTGACAGTGTCATCAAATTGACAGAGAAAAGAAATATCGAGATGATTTTTCGATTTATTATAATAACTTTAATGACAGTGATTCATTTATTTAATGACCACGTTACAAATCACATCTGTGTGTGAAATAATATGGACAAATTGCACGTGTTGATTACCAGGAAACTTTTGCACAAACAATCAGTTCAATACGATCGTTACTATCTGTGGCTGTACAAAATAATCACAAAATCAAGTAACTAGACGTAAAGACAGCATTTTTATATGGAGAACTTGAACACACCTATTTATGACTTAACAAGAAGGGTTGGATCATGACGAAAACATGGTATGTAAATTGAACAAGTCACCATATGGGTTAAAACAATTCCCTTGCTGCTGGCATGCCAAATTCGACTCTACACCGAAAAGAGTTTTAGTATTTATATGGAACAAATTTTAAACAGAATTGAAATGACTAATGCTGATCCTAATACTGTTCCAGTCGACCCTAACATAAAGCTACAGTAGGAAGATACTACCTCACTTCTGCTCTTCATAATAACACAGCTCGTTCCGTAAAATTTTATTTGGCTACCATCGCAAATAATCTGACTTAGAGACAATAGATTTGTTGCCAATTTAGGAACACATAATAGTTTTGTAAAAAGCACGCACCTTTTTGTTTTGACCTTCATCGTCATAATGGTCCAACCTCATTTGTTCTGAGCATGGCACAGATTATACTTTGTTGTTTGCGACTCTGATTTTATGTATGACAGGAGCCGTCATATTTTCAAGCATGTTCTTACGTCTTGTCATGTGTGACGATGCATAGGAAGCCACTTACCATGGGTCATTTTGGCTGGATGTTGCCTCAAACGCAGCAGCATATGATGAACTACTTGAATTTTGTTGAACATTCTTGGTTCTGGATTTGCATTTGAGGACTTTTATGACCTTACTTGTTACAAGTGTAGCACCTTGGACCCTTACTTTGTTTCTGTGGTTGTTTTTAATTTTCTTGATGACTGACAATACTGTTGAGTCACTTTCAGGTTGTTTAACATCTTGTGATAGTTTTGATTTCACAGAAACAGAAGGTATCTTCATGCCGGAGCTTTCAATAGCAATAATCATTGGTTGATAGGATTCTGGTAGACCGGAGAGTAGCACTGTAAATAGCCATTCATCGTCAACTTCGAAACCAATGTTTCTGAGCTTGTGAGCGGTACACATTATTTTACTCATATATTTCTCTACTTTTTAACATGCAGTATGTGAAGTATTACAGAGATCATGCAGCAGCCCATCACAGCGTGTCAACCAAGATTTATCCCATACTTATTTTGCAGTACTACTCTCTTGTATGTGCACGTAATTTATTGAGTCAACTAGTAAATTTATCTTAGTTTTTGCCTTTGTGTCTCGTTTTGTGTCCACAATGACACATGTGGGGGGTTTTATGCAGTCTATAGCAAATAACCAGGTTACGTAATTATCTCGGCTGGTTAACTTTTCAATTAATGCCAATTGATTGTTTGCTGACAATTTAAGAACCCTTATTCCAAATGTTACGAGAAATCCCCTTTCAATTGTCGTATTGACGTTTTAGGTTAACTTTATTACTTTTCTCAGTAAATAAGTCTTTCTGGGCTTAAAAGAATTTATTATTTCTCAAGAAAAATTTATATTTAAGAATTTAGTGTTAAAATTACAACTTAACTGTCCACAGGCGCACAATTCAAATTAAAATTTAACAGCTTATGTGTCGTTTCAGTGCAGTTCAGTTACAATTGGCATCCCAAGAGGAGATGAAACATTATTTGTTTTAAGTTGTGTCAAAATTGTTCATTCTTTATAGTAGTGTAAGCTACATTGCGCTGTAAATTAGATTTTTTTTAGAAGAATCCTTCAAGTAAACTAATTAGGGTTAACAAGACAGCATTAAGTTAACTAAGGAAAGCATATTATCAAATTTAGTACGCTGGGTCAGCTCCTGGAGTAATATTTATACGATACACATTCTCCACATTTTGGCAGATTGAAATAACCTCTTTCCATAATTCGTCAAAGAGCATTATAGGATCGGATACCGAACAAAATAAAATTACACAAAGATCAGTTGTCAAGATTGTCAAGGGCTTGTCAAAGAATACGAACCGTATTCCATATCAGTCTTCACAATATTGCCAAACTAATTTAAGTGTTTCTTTTCTATGAAAACTTTTTTCTAAATGTTAGTGTATTGACCTTTTTGCTTTAATTCAATTCAAAATACATAAATTTGAACACTGAACAATTTCTAACATTATCTCAGTCATCTAAATCTTATCAATATTAAAATTTGCCCTAATATATATTATTCTTTTCCTTGAAAAATATTACATTTTAGCAGTGTGCGTTTATATTCGGATTCAAACTCAGATAAATAAACTATATGTAGTTTGAGGAGAAAAGACAAGCCAAGTGAAAATCTCAATAAAACCCAAAAGTCTGCCGGCGCTTCAAGAGGCCTTAAGATTAAAATATCGGAACTAGAGTGTGAACTACAACGAATGAAAGTAAGTAATGCAGTAAGCTGTCTGCTAAACTACAGACACCTTCGGTAAATCCTGGAAATACTCCTACTTCTAACACAAATCCTTTCTCCCAACTAGCCACCCCACACCTCCGAAACGCAAAAGTTTTCCACGAAGTGGGTCACGCCTATAAAAGTGATGTCGAAATCGTCTGATGATGACGCACCCCTGTGCTCACCGAAAAGACATGAAAGTACTGGAAGTCTTTATATCCATTATGGTCAAAAGCCAAAAGTGAATAATTGGAACAGTTTACCAGCATCTGGTTCTGATTTTTATTCCAATCATTGTGCATCAGTGGATATATTTTTAGTAACTGGAGATTGAAACCTGCCCCGAGTGAATTGGACTAATGATGAGTTTAGTGTTTTCATGAGTTCTGAGGTTTACTCATTAAACTATCACTTGTCATTAGTTGATTGGGATTTACTTTTAAGCAATATGGATGTTAATGATTGAGAGCACAAATCTTATGAAATTTTATACAGTATGTTCCAACTTGATCTACCTGTAAAAATAATTAAGAACTATGTTTCTTAAGTTGTTCTATAAAGAGCTTATGACATTAACAATTCATTATTCATTTGCAGATATTTGAATTTCGTTGTCATAAGCAAAATTAAATATTTTTCATAAAATCAAGTGGCCCAAAAAGATTTCTTTATTTGGTTACCACAAAACTTTAATCAGTTCATATCGAAACATACCTCTCTTATACATAATTTGTTTTCAGAGTAAATTCAATAAATTAAGATTGAAATCTGAAAGTACGATGTAAAAGGTAAATGCTGGAAAGATTCTAGTGGCCCAAGAATTGGATTTAAATGTACGTATAATTTTCATCTGTATTCAAGATTTTTATAATTAATGATATATTTTATGCTAAAACACACACAATTAAATTATTTAATTTAAATAAAAAACAAATAAGCTATTTCGACGATTCGTTGGACATCAGGAATTGACACATTGACAGACTGATTACTATCATATAAATGAAGATGAAATGTGCTATGACAAAGCCACATATCGGGAAATATGAAAAAAAAAATCCAAGAAATCAAAAAAAGTACAAGCAAAAATCCCAATAAAGAAGAAAACAGCATTACCAAAAGTTCTACCAAAAAGGCTGAGGACTGGAATGTTCCCGTTGGAGTTCCACATATCTGTCTGTGTATAAAGCAGGTACTTTCATTTTGAGAATTAAGCATGTTTATCATAATTATAATTTTATAATTGTGGCGAAGAAATTTTTCCTATTGTAATCTGTACTCTATGACGGTAAATGCGTTTCCTAAATAATTATGTTATATACAGCTGTAAATCTTTCTACTGAAAAATTGGTGGTTGAAAAAATCGACAATGTGTCGAAACCATTTTATAACACCAAACTAAATTTTCGACTTAAGTTAAACTAAGTAATTTTATTTGTAAAGATAAGTTATATTTAATTATTTGTGAATCTCTTTTATAGTGTTCCAGTGTAGGTCGAAATATAAGGATGAGATTGATTCGAAACAGTTCTACCATCAACAATATTATAACAAATCGAAAAATCATCACGATATTCCTTTGCTCTGTCAATTTGCTGACACTGTGGATTAAAACGAATAGAATTATAAGAAAAGATATAACTGAACCACAATTTGGTGAAATACAATATAAGAATCAAATCAAGTTTTGCTTGGGAGAAGACAACTTTTTTGCTAAATTACATACTTCTGACATATGTCATAAGGAAACGTAATCTTAGCAACCTAAATGTTATTTCATTTTTTGACAAACAATTGGTTGCTATTGAAACTTGAAATAAATGTCGACGAGAGATCTGCAACTGATTTGATTTCAGTGACTTTCAGGGCACGTAATCTAAACCTTCAGACAGTAAGTTGCTATTTTTGTAACTGTTTAAATATTTCACCTTTTTAAATCAACAGTAAATTCACGTAGGTGATTCTCTCAGCTTGAATAACTGAGCGACAGATTTCAACACTGAAATTTTCTTTTTCAACATTGGTTATCACCCTCAAATGATATACTAATCTTTCCATATTTGATAATTTTATATCGCAAATTATTTAGATTCCTCATGTCTGGATGACAAATTCAAATAATATCAACACAACTTATAAACCAAATCATAAAATAGTAATTTCTATTTTACAATTTTCTGCGTAAATATTGATTTGCAATCTTTGTTCGGTTGAAACTTATAATTAATGGCTTTATCATTTGCAGTTCTGCTAAAATTTTCATCTACTTTGGTGCATATATATTTTTGGTGTCTCCATATTTTCTTGACAGTATGCGTGTTTTGGCAACACACTGACAACATCGAGAACTAAAGATGGAGTATTTTCGTTCTGCTTATTCGCGATACTGATCATAGAATGAAGGTATTTTATACTACCAAACATCGCGGACCCTTGTATCCTATTAAGCAGTATTCTTTTAAATTATCTATAATATTAATAATAATAATATCATAATTGAAATGAAAGTTTATGCTCTTATAGACATTCAAGAAGTGAGACACAATTTACTTGCTTTACCTGTATGCTCCATACTTGCTTCAAAAATATGTTAAAATCGTGGTAGTAACTCTCCATATGCGTTGGGATGTACATGGAGTTCTTAGGATGCTTTATTTAAATTTGCCATCTGTAAAAAGAAATAATTATTGAGGGTATTGCAAAAATTATCTCCAAAAATTGATTGAATATATCATATTGTAGAAGAGATTGAAAAACACAGTGACCAAAGGTTTTTTTGAAAGAAGGAAAATGTCGGAGCGATTTTTAATTAGGGATGACTCAATTTGATTATACGTCGATGTAGTGCACTGATTCAGTTAACCAAAGGGGCGGTATATATAACACGATATTGTACACTAAATACTCTCTGTACCATGTAATATTGTATAAGTTTGATTAACTTTTGATATATATACAAATCGGAATTCTTTTTTACAGTTTTTAAGACATCTTGGTGTTTTGATAATATATCATATGCCTAACTTTACTTAAATGAATTTTAATATGATTGGTAATATTTTGATTCAACAAAATTAAAGCCCACGGGAATTTTTCATATGACTTGATTTTCGAGAATTTCATGACGAATTAACACTATTTGAAATCAGAGCTCTAAAATAGATATATTTTGTTATTAGCGTAACTGTTCCAATATGATTGAATAAATGCAACAAATTATGTAGCTAAGGGAAATCAAATTTAAAAAACAATACAACACTTATTGTAAATTAGCAACTGTTATTTACAATTGTTCCTACAACTTAATTTGAAATATTAACAATTTCAACATTCAAGAGATGCTGTGAAACTTGAGAACACTAGGTATCTCATCATTCAAAAACTCAACAACTACAAACACGCCATCAATTTATTTCAGATGTAATTCATAACACATAATTTCTTAAAAGAGTCAAATTTGATGATTAACATCAATGGATTGAATTTAAATGGAAAATGTGTAGGGTTTAACATAATGGTTAAGGCTTGAGTAATACCATATGGAATAAATAATGAAATTATTTACTAACAATTTCTTAAAACAGGAGAATAAGTTTTTGAGAACTCTGGTCCTGTACGTTTGTTTTGAAAACTAACTGACAACTGATATTTCAGTTATTTCATTTTGCTTGTTGGTCGATTTTATATTGGCGATACCAAATATAGAAAGATGATATTCTAAATTGTCGAGATATTCTGAACACAGGATTCTATAATAATAATGGAGGAGCTATCCTTCTGTGACAGTTAACAGTGAAACATTCTTCTGATACAATTTAATTTACAATGCGAAAAAACATCTTATTATTGAAAATAAAGCTTACGCTATAACAGAGTCAAGAATTGAGACACAATTTTCTTAGAAAAGCATTTATTTGGAATACCGATCAGACATGTGTCAGATGATGATATTCTTCCAGGTAAATAGAAAGGAAGAAGAACTGCCTTCGTTGCTATTGTACCCAGATTATGTACAAAACTATTTTTTGGTAAATTTACCTTCTAAACTTGTTCATTTAGTTATTGCGAAGAGCACAAAAAACTTGAGCAACTTTTATTTATCTTCTAAAGGGTTCTTATCCCATCAAAGTTCAATTTATATTGTGCATCACATTCTTCAAGTTTTGATTCACCACCACGATTTGAACTTTATTTTAAAGCAAGTATGGAGCATGTAGGTAAAGTAAATTGTGTTTCACCTCTTGAATGTTTATAAAGATTTTTTAGAAAAATACTAATTAATAGGATCCCAGGTTCCTAGAATCGAGATTATAAATCAGCAACTAAGGCCAAGTTGTCCAATTTGTCAGCTCTCAAGAAAACGTGGAGACACATAAAATATATATGCACAAACGTAGATGAAAATTTCAACAAAATTACAAATGATAGAGCTATTAATTATAAAATTCATCTGAACAAAGATTGTAAATCAGCAAATTGTAAAGTAGAAATCACTTTTTCATGATTTTGTTAATAAAATGTGCTGACATTATTTGAAGTTGTCATCTAGAGATGAGGAATCTAATTAAATTTTGACATAAAATTAGCAAATTTGGAAAGATTGGTATCTTAGTGTTATTTGAGGGTAATAATCCAACCAAACGTGATAGAAAAATTTCAGTACCTAGTTGAAATTTGCCGCTCACAAATTCTTGCTTAAAGAATCAACTAGGTGAATTATCTTTTGATTTAAAAAGGTAAAATATTTAATCATTTACAATAATAGCAACCTACTGTCTGAAGGTTTCGATTACGAGTCTCTGAAATCAAATCAGTTGCAGATCTCTCGTCGACATTTATTTTGAATCAAAGAAATACTGTCTGTGATTCTGCAGATAATTAACATGTGAATAGAAATTGTTTTTGTTAACATTGTTAACTTTATACTTAAATGCCGATATATATTTTGTTGCTAAGAGAGGTGAGGGATGTCGTCTTTCAAGTAAATTTGATTTGATCTTACATTGTATTAATATTACATCAAGTTGTGGTTCAGTTATATTTTTTGGTATAATTCTATTCGTTTGAATCCACAGAGTCAACAAATTGACAGAGCTAAGACATATCGAGATGAGATGAGTTATACTAAATGGTAGAACTGTTCCGAATCAAAGTCATCCTTATATTTCAACCCACACTAAATGACTATAAATGTGATTCCCAAATATTTATATATAATATAACTTTCCAAATAAAACTACTTTGTGTACCTTTATGTTATGTGGTTAATTTAATATAAGTTTGGTTGTTAATAAATGGTTTCGACCCATTGTCGATTTTTTTAACCTTCAGCTATTCAGTGGAGGTACTGAGTGCTATAAACAAGCTTCATTCTCAGATGATAGATGAGTTGAAACCTAGATCCACACTATGGTAACATTTCCATAAAATGAAAGTACTTGCTATATACAGAGATAGATATGTGGAACTCCAACGGAAACATTCCAGTCCTCAGTCTTTTTGGTAGAACTTTTGAATACGGTTTCTTGGTAATGATGTTTTCTTCTTTATTGTGATTTTTTTTTTGTACTTTTTTCGGATTTCTTGGATTTTTATTCATATTTCATAGCCTCAGAGAAAATATTTGCCGACGTCGTCAGGTTTTGTCGTGGCTCATTTCATCTTCATTTATATGATGGTAATCAGCCTTTCCATGTGAACGTAACTCGTCGTGCCCAACGAATCGTCGAAATACTTTAAAAAAGATATATAAAATTAATATTAAAGATTAATTTTATTATATATACCAATTTTATTTGTTTTTCATTTAAATTATATAATTTAATTGTGTGTTTTAACATAAAATATGTCATTAATTATAAAAATCTTGAATACAGATGAAAATTATACTTACATTTAAATCCAATTCTTGGGCCACTAGAATCTTTACACCATTTGCTTTTTGCATCGTACTTTAAGATTTCAATCTTAATTTATTCTGAAAACAAATTAATTAGGTATTAATGTGTTGTTTTAAGGAGCGTCATATACATGAAAGTTCTTATTCTTTGTTTAGTTGGGATTCCTGTAAGTAAATTAATGAATTTAGACAAAAATATTACCTAAAAATAACAGTTTGATACGATCTGTTTCATTTCTAGCATTACTATACACAAGTATTTCTTCCGATTATCATTTCCAATGAGGCAGGGACTCATTAATAAAAGCGAGAATATTTAACTAATAATTTTGAATTGAAGCGTAGGAGCAACTTCAGAGAAATGTGGTTCGTATGAAATGTTTGAACTGATTAAAGTTTGGAGGTAAACAAGTAAAGAAAACTTTTTGGTCTACCTGATTTTATGAACAAAATTGAAATTTGTTTATGGGTAACGGAATTCAAATGTCTACAAATGAAAAACGAATAGTTAATTTTATAAGCTCTTTAGAGAACAACTTATTAAACTTAGTTCTTAATTTTTTTACATGTAGATAAAATAGGAACATATTGTATAAAATTTCATAAGACACAATCAACCAATGATAATTGATAGTTTAAAGTGTAAACCTCAGTACTCATGCAAACACTATACTTACTCATCATTGGTCCAATTCACTCGAGGCAAGTTATGATAGAATATCTAGACATCATGTATAACGGTTGTGATGCCAACGGAGAATAAAAATAATAGAAGAGCGTAGTTATAGAAACAGAGTTAAGTTGTAAGAGCAGAGTTAGTTGTATACAGCCCACCAATGTTGTAAGATAGTCAATAAGCGTTTTACTGAGTACCTTGCATTATCATTCCACGTCGCCTTGTAAGCAGGCATGTTCTAACTATTAACTTTTGTGTTTTGACCTTAATGGAAACAAATACTTCCAGTGCTTCCGTGTCCTTTCGGTGAGCACAGGGGTGCGTCGTCAGGATTTCGAGAACACCTCCATAGGCAGACAGCTTACTGCATTACTTACTTTCATTCGTTGTAATTCACCCTCTAGTTCCGAGATTTTAATCTTAACGTCTACTTTTCGGGTACCTCTTGGCTTATCTTTTTCGTGGACTCTACATATGGTTTATTGGTTTAGTAACCGAGGTTACCAGCCAAATTAACAATTCTTCTCTTTTGTCTGAATATGGCAACTCTTATAACTAAATTCAAACAGAAGTACGAACGTTATGTCTAACTCCATTTGGGGGTCTGATGTCGGTGAGGCGCTTTGCCGAATTTTGCTGTTGTTACTTACTTTAGATAGTTAACTCTTTCGGAACTTGGAGCGGAGTCGTGCTCAGGGTTTAGAGGGCGGTTGACCTTTCTTTCTGCCAATAGAACCTGGATTTGAACCGCCTTTTCCTTTCCTTCTTTCACGGTTTTTGTCTCTTAGTAGGAACTTCTTGTAGAACGGAACTGGCGATGTGCCGTCCGGTTCAAATAGGATTCGGAACCACTCGACCTTTTGGAGGCACACTTGCTGTTTTCGCATTTCATTATCGCTAATTCGGTTATTAAACTGTTTATAGTACGAAAACAAAAATTTAATTCAGTTGTTTCTTGGATTGGTAACCAAGGTTACCAGACAAGTAAACAAATTTTTTCATTTGTCTGAATTTGGTAACTAACTAAATTCAGACAAAAGAGGGACACTAAATAAAAACAAAAATATCACTACAAATACTTTTGAAAACTGAGGTGTGAGTGTGATGAGAATAATAGTCGATGTTACAAGAAAACTAATCGTTTATTATATTATTACAAAGTGTGCACTCGGCTAGAAACGTCAAAGACTAAAAACTAAGAACTAAAAACCCTTCGTAGCATGACGCTTGCGTTAGGGCATCTATGCAGAGGGATTCCAAGTATCAATGTGCAATTTCATTCCTTAACAAACACTTTTCCGTAGTTGCCACTCAAATTTGGATAAATGACGATTGTTACCGCTGCCATTGGTAACGTCAGAAAGGTCTCTTATTGTTAGCGACTTTTGTCAATTGTTCAAAGTGCAACCAGAGAATATTGTTGATAGTAACAATTTTTGTTTGAGTTGTTCGTCCTTCCTCTGTCTGAATTTTGTTATAATAGATACCATAATCGAAAGAGAAGAGTTGTTAACGCTAATCCCAAATCTTTATCCCAACCAGCCACCCCCACTCCTGCAAAGTCTTCCAGCTCCAAAACGCAGGAACTCGGTCACCCCCAAGGAGGTGATGTCGAAATTGTCTAACTACGATGCACCCCTCCAGTTATGATTCAGTGTTCAAATTTATGTATATCGAATTGCATTAAAGTATTTTAATCCAAGTAGACTAAGAATTAGAAGAGACTTCTCATAGAGAAGTAACTTTTAAATTGGTTTGGGAAAAAACAGCGCTCATGATTAGCCGTCTCAGATCTCAGTTTCGGTTAATATTTTTTGACAGCTCATTGACAATCTTGGCAACTGATCTTTGTGTAATTTCGTTTTATTTGGTGTCCAATCCTATAATGCTCTTTGGCGAATTACTGAGAGAGGTATTTCAATTTGCCAAAATATGCGGAAAGTGGGAAGGTCCTAATTATGTGATGTGAATTTATAAGTTTAACAAAATTGAAAAAAAGCAGCTAAAAAAGATGTTTAAGTTTTATTATTATCTTATCATAGAAAATATATAAAATTTTGATATTTGTTAGGAATAGCAATGTCTAATTAACAATTCACACACTTTTGTCGATGCATATTCTTCAGACAACAAAAGTATGTTTTACTTTTGATTAATAAACATATCGCCTTCATTGCTGTTGAAACCTGAATATGTACAAAATATCATATGATTTCAAAACTGATCTTGAACAATTATTTGGTAACTTCTTAAAATTTCGTCATTGAAAAGACAAAAACAACAAAAGAAATAAGTATTTACACTTCGTTAGCTGTTTGTTTCACTATTTTGCCTTCAATGCAGACACAAATCTAATATTTTTGTTTATATTCAAAACGTAATTATAATTTTGTCCAGATTGATGTTTTCAATGAACTCAGAAGTCTTTATTTATCTAGTAATAGAGGTCCTTATGATATACTTTCTACAGTATTGAATGAATTGTGGATTTTCATTAACAAAGCCTCTAACAATGAAACTTAATATGTTTTTAAAATCTACTTTATTTCCTAACGTACGTAAAAAATCATTTGTTATACCTATCTTAAAGGATGGAGATAGTTTACTTGTTGTTTTCCAAGATTGTCCAAAAAAATCATTTCCAAAATAATTATGCCATAGTTCCAAAATATTATAAATGAGAGTCTACATGAATTTTGCAAATATAAATCTTCTGCGACCAACCTTCTTATTTATAAACTCTCGACAGTTGGTGCTCTTCAAAATCATTTACAGGTTGATGCTGTTTATACAGACATTTAAAAGGCATTTGATAGAATCTGCCATGATTTATTGTTTGCTAAACTAAATGGGCTGGATTTGACAAGTAATTTTTCCACTGTAAATAATCATAACGATTGTAATGTAAAGTAATTAGTTTTTATAAAAAAATTAATCAACACCATAGTCGCAAGTTATACTTTAGATAAAAGATATTAATGTAATGTGTTTGAAATTTAAAAATGAGTAATAGATTGTGCGGTAGTTTTTCTAGAAAAGTTGGTTCGGCTCAAGCTAATCTGAATTTGGGTAAATGTAAAAGAAAAGCTGGAGCATATCTTGATGCGTTTGCCCACACATTAAAGTAGCTTTTTACACAAATACTGCTGTAGGATCCCAGGTTCTGCGATGTTTTGTCGTATAAAATAACCTCTTTCCATAATCGGTATCGCGATTATAAGTACAACAATTAAGCAGAACGAAATACTCTCACATTAGCTGTCAAAATTCCCAGAGTTGTCAAAACGTGCGGACTCCTTAGGAACTCGTTAGGAATATTTAAACAATTACAATAATGGCAACTTGATACCATTATTGTGGAGATGTCGATTACTGTTCCTGAAAGTCACGGAAATCAAATTAGTTGCAGATCTATCGTCGACATACAAAAACTGTCTGTGATTCTGATAGATAATTAACATGTGAAAAGAAATTGTTTTTGTTAACTTTGTTAACTTTATATTTCCATTAGAATAGATTGCTGCTAAGAGAAGTTCCAACTATTATAATTTAGTTTGAATATGTGATACGGACGACGTGAGGGATGAAATTGAAAACAGGATAACTAGATGTATATACACATAAATAAAATTTTAATTAATTAGTAATTACAAAACTAAACGAACATTTGGGAGTGGGTGTTGGACTGAGTGACATTTTACGAACTTTCAAGTTTCAATAGCAACGAAGGAATTTTGTTTATCAAATAAAAGAAAATAACATTTATGTTGCTAAGATTACGATTCCTTGTGACATATGCCAGACCTTAAAATATAAACAAAACATCCAATGTCCAACTGATCCTTATTCGAAATATGTAATTTAGAAAAAAGTTGTCTTCTTTCAAGTAAATTTGATTTGTTTCTTCCATTTCTTCTTTTATTGATGATCCTTGGTCCTGGATTTGCATTTGAGGACTTTTATGACCTTACTTATTACAAGTGTAGCACCCTTACTTACTTTGTTTCTTGTGGTTGGTATTGTTGACTGAGAATACTGTTGAGTCACTTTCAGGTTGTTTAATATCTTGTGATAGTTTTGATTGAAGGTATCTTCATGCCGAAGCTTTCAATAGCAATAATCATTGGTTGATAGGATTCTGGTAGACCGGAGAGTAGCACTGTAAATAGCCATTCATTGTCAACTTCGAAACCAATGTTTCTGAGCTTGGGAGCGGTACACATTATTTTACTCATATATTTCTCTACGTTTTAACATGCAGTATGTGAAGTATTACAGAGATCATGCAGCAGCCCATCACAGCGTGTCAACCAAGATGTATCCCATACTTATTTTGCAGTACTACTCTCTTGTATGTGCACGTAATTTATTGAGTCAACTAGTAAATTTATCTTAGTTTTTACTTCTTTTGCAGTACTACTCTCTTGCATGTGCACGTAATTTATTTAGACAACTAGTAAATTTATCTTAGTTTATGCCTTTGTGTCTCGTTTTGTGTCCACAATGACACATGTGGTGGGGTCTATGCAGTTCCACAACTCCTCTTGCTGTAGGTATGTTTTTAGAGCAAATCGCCACGTTACGTAATTATCTCGGCCGGTTAACTTTTCAATTAATGCCAATTGATTGTTTGCTGACAATTTAAGAACCCTTATTCCAGATGTTACGAGAAAACACTTTTCTATTGTCGTATTGACGTTTTAGGTTAACTTCATTACTTTTCTCAGAAAGTAAGCCATTCTGGGCTTCCCTGGGCTTTTCTGGCTCCATAACCTGTTAATTTTTCTTAGAAGAATTTATTATTTCAGGAGAAAAACTTATATTTAAGAATTTAGTGTTAAAATTACAACTTAACTGTCTACAGGCGCACAATTCAAATTACAATTTTAACAGTTTATGTGTAGTTTCAGTACATTCCTACAGGTCATCGCATCAGTCACAATTGGATTCCCAAGAGAAAATGAAACATTATTTGTTTTAAGTTGTGTTATAATTTTTCATTCTTTATAATAGCCTAAGCTACATTGCGCTGTAAATTGAGAAGAATGTTTCAGGTAAACTACTTTGGGTTAACAAGACAGCATTAAATTAACTGAGGATTGCATATTATCGGAATTTGTAAGCTGGGTCATCTCCTTGATTAATATTTATATTATCCCATTTTTCGCACATTTTGGCAGACTTAAATATCCTCTTTCTGTAATTCGCCAAAGAGCATTATAGGATCGGACACCAAACAAAACAAAATTACACAAAGATCAGTTGTCAAGATTGTCAGTGAGTTGTCAAAAAATACGAGCCGAAACTGAGACTGAGACGACTAGCCAGTAGTGCTACCAAATAATTCCATTCAATTAGAAACGTTAAATAATTAGTTTCGGTAGCAACTGCGGAAAAGTGTTGGTAGTGACATTTTCGGTTTTATTTAGTGACCCTATTAAAGTTCCTATTAAAAGACAAGAACAGTGAAATAAGAAAAGGAAAAGGAGGCTCAAATACAGGTTCTATTGGCAGAAAGGAAGGCGGTACCACATCCAAGGACACAGCTAATTATTGTAAAGCCGGTTACATTAGAGTACATTAGAGTACCAATTAATTCTTTGTATCGTGTGAGGTCTTTGAATGGTTTTAAATCTCTGTTAAATTTTGAGTTGCAGTCATACAGTGTTTTAATTGGATTGCAATCCACCATTCTGAATTTCTCTAAAACATATTTTTTTTGTTTAAGTGTTACTCCTTTCTTACTTTGGTTAATTTCTATTCTAAAGAAAAACCTAGCAATCTTTGATCTTCAATTTCTCAGCTAATTCTCTTTTAATTTCATTACCAGTTAGTTTTTTGAGAGCTCTTTTGTACTCCTTAAATTTTTCAAAAACTTCTCTCTTTGACTTAAGGAAAAAACCTGGAACCACCTATTATAATCATCTATTGATGTAAGAATATATCTTGATCCACCGCTGAATCTGACTCGCATTGGTCCGCAGATATCTGAATGAACAATATTCAGTAACTACTTACTTCTTCCTTCTCTGTCAGTAAAGGGTTTCCTTGCTTGCTTACCTCGTTGACATTGTCACACCACATGGGTAATTTATCATTATCCAATTTATTACCGTGTACCAGTCGCTTTCTGTACAAATCCTGTACGCCTTTGCAATATAAGTACTGTAGTTGTCTATGCCACAGGAAATTAATAGTTAAATATTCTCTCTTTATTAATGAGGTTCTGTTAGAGCATTTGTCAACATTGGCAACGTCTAATGCGCAACCCCTTCCCCTTAGTTAGTTAGGGTGAATTAGCTTTAAGTTACTTACTTTTAAGTCAGCTCGAGAGCAACACACAACGTTCAGATGCTCTGAGCAATATAAACAGAAAAATCACAAACTTGGCAGTTTTACTGACTACAAAACATACAAAACATTGGTCCTTCGAGCAGAAACTATTACACATACAAAACATTGGTCCTTCGAGCCGGATTTACGTGTACAAGATTAGCAAGAAGCAAGGGCGAACGGAAAACACCCGTTCAACACACAGAAGAATACGTGGCGATAAGTTCCGTCGTACCGAAAACAGCAATTAGTGTTCAATTGGCAACGGTTCCAGTTGAAATAACCAGTGCAGGCAAGTCAAGTTTGGATTTGGCATCGATTCCAGAAGAATTCCAGCAAAAGGAAGTCTAATCAACAACCATAGCAACATCAAGGTCATTTCAAAAACATACCAGGGTTTCAAGTCAAAAGGGCCTGCATTGCACGTGTCCACAACCATTGGTTTCAAGTCGAAAGGCCTGCGTAACACGTGTCTACAACCACTTGAGTCTTTGTTTCCCATCTACTACCTGCATGCACATTTGCCAATTTAAAAAATTCTTTACATTTGAAAAACAAAACGATCACAATGTCTACTGAAAGCATTAAGAAATTACAATGTAGACGTCGTACAATCAAAGGCAAGCTGACCAGGTTGCAAAATTACGTAAACTCTATAGACACCGCAATCATTAATGACGAATTAATAGCACAATTAAGAATTCGTTTGGAAAAACATTCGTGTATATTAGATGAATTTTCTTCCATTTGTACAGAAATATACTACCTCGAAGATAATGAGGATAGTTCTGAATTGGCGGAGTTTGAAGATTCATTCTATGACGTTACAACAAAAATTACTAGATTAATCAACGATTATACCATAAATAATCAAACACAATTGAATATGTCATCATCAGATACAGTCGCGGGCAATCCAATTACAGGTATAAAATTGCCTACAATAAATCTACCTTGTTTTAAGGGCCACTATGACGGTTGGCTAGAATTTCGCGATGCATTTAAGTCATTGATACATGCAAATCAATCTTTGTCCGACGTTCAAAAACTTTATTATTTGCGCTCGTGTCTTCAAGGGGATGCTGCTCGAGTCCATTGAAATTACTGCATGTAATTATGATATTACTTGGCAATTGTTAGAAGATAGGTTCGAGAACAAGTCCCTAATAATTCACAATCATATTAAAGCCATTATCGATCATCCAAATGTTACAAAGGAATCACATGTTCAATTGCGAGATCTCTGCGACTCTGTGACAAAAAACTTGCGTGCTCTAAAATCTTTGGGCGAGCCGACAGATACGTGGGATACTCTTATAATTGACATAATCGCAACCAAAATGGACGATATTACCCGACGCGAATGGGAGATCGTCAACAACAACTCACAAATTCCAAACATGGCGGATATGTATAAATTTCTAAAAGGGCGTTGTGAGCTTTTAGAGAAACTGGAACATGAAAGGTCTAAAAAGCCAAAGAACAAACCATTCAAATCAAGCGCATATGCCACTGTGTCTGTCAAGGTCAGTTGTTATTATTGTAAAAAGGATCATGCAATTTACAACTGTAATAAATTTAAAGGGCTCTCAATAAATGACCGTATCTCAGAAACTAAAAGGCTTAAGCTGTGTCTAAACTGTTTAAGACAGGGACACAACACAAAAACATGCCATTCATTTAGTTGTCGAAAATGTGGCAAAAGGCATAATACCTTACTACATATTGAGACACATGTTGGCAGTGAAATTGTCACTGACACTGAAGTGCCAGTTACCATTGTCAATCACTCGGTGGCAAATAAACAAAGGCAAGTCTACTTGTCAACAGTCTTAATTCATGTAACAGATGCACAAGGCAACAATCAAGTTCTACGTGCACTACTTGACAACGGGTCCCAAAGTTCATTTGTGACTGAAAGGGCTGTTAAAATGTTAAATTTAAATAAACACAAAACCCAATTTAAAATTTCTGGTGTTGGTCAAACTATATCGGAGATTCAATATCAAACAATACTCGACATTTCTTCTGTTTAAGGTTCATTCAAAACATGCGTTTCATGTTTAATTATGAATAAGATCACAGAACCCATACCTTCTACTACAATGCCAAAATATAACTTTACACTTCCAAGTCGTATTACTTTGGCAGATCCTACTTTCAATATATGCAATGATATCGACATCCTATTGGGTGCCGACATATTTTGGAAGGTTGTACTGCCTGAGCGTGTTTCACTGGGAAAACATAATCCTATGCTGCAAAATACGTCCTTTGGGTGGATCGTAATAGGAGGTTGGAGTAAAGGGAATCAGAGGCATTCAGTCAATTGTTTAGTCGTAAACAAAACTGATGAAATCGTGAAGCGTTTTTGGGAAATAGAGGAAATAGGTGATTCGTATCAAATATTTAATGAAAGGGAACAGTTTTGCGAGAATCATTTTAAAGATCATTATGGGCGCGACTCGTCTGGCAGATTCATTGTACGAATCAATATTATTTACCTCATCATGCGGTTTTAAAAGAATCAAGTTTGACAACAAAAATACGTGTTGTATTTGATGCGTCGGCCAAGACAAGTAGCGGTCTTTCGCTAAATGATGTTCAATGCAGCGGCCCGACCATACAAAATGAGTTGTTTTCCATACTATTGAGATTCCGAATTAATCAATATGTTCTCACAGGAGATATATCAAAAATGTATCGTCAAGTTCTGGTTCAATTTGATGAACGATGCATGCAAAGAATATTTTGGAGATTCAACAAAAATGAAGCAGTACAAACCTATGAGCTGGCAACCGTAACTTACGGCACAGCATCAGCACCATTCTTAAGTGTTAGATGTTTGAAACAATTAGCTATGGATCACTCAACAGAGTTTCCCGAAATTAGCAGGATCATTGAGAATGATTTCTATGTAGACGATGTGATTACGGGTGCTAATTCAAAGGCAGAGTTACTGCGCATTCAGCGAGAACTGTCAAACACCTTACAACGGGGCAAGTTCGAACTGCGCAAATGGTTGTGTAATGATTCAGAATTGTTATCTAAATTTCAAGTAAATAACAATTTAAATGTTGGATTAATTCATTTGGGACCAAATGACAATAATAAGGCGCTTGGTATACTATGGAATGCTTGTAACGACATTATTCAATTTGAAACAAGTCAGCTTAAATATTCTCAACAATTTCCAACCAAACGTTTCATTTTGTCAACAATAGGTCAAATATTTGATAATTTGGGATTGATTGCACCTATCACAATTTTGGGAAAAATCCTTATTCAAAAATTGTGGTTACAAAAACTAGATTGGTATGATCCCATATCTGTTCATTTATCCAGTCTATGGTCAGAATTTGTAAATAATATTCAAAATTTGAATAACTTGAAGATTGATCGGTTTGTGTTGAAGCCAGAGTACGAGGAATGTGAGCTCCACGGTTTTGCAGACGCGTCTGAAGCGGCTTACGGTGCCTGTATTTACCTACGATGTAAGGTTAAAAATCAGTACTTTGTTCAAATGCTTTGTTCCAAATCAAAGGTTGCGCCAATTAAACAGGTATCATTGTCAAGGCTTGAATTATGCGCTGCAACATTACTCGCAAAATTAACAGACAAGGTACGACGATCAATCAGACTCAACATTCAAGCACAATTATTTTGGTCAGATTCCACGATTGTTCTTTGTTGGATACGAGGTTGTCCATCGCGTTGGAAAACCTTTGTTGCAAATCGCGTGGGTGTGATTCAGTCACTTACAAAACAAGAACAATGGAATCATGTAAGGTCTCAGTCAAATCCTGCAGATTTATTATCACGAGGTACGAATGCAGATGTTTTAAAAACCTCCACGTTTTGGTCAAATGGCCCACAGTGGCTCATTAAAGATAAGTCAGAATGGCCAGAATTTACGGAATCTGAACCGAATATAATTCCAGAGCAAAAAACTGTTTGTTTGCAAACAACCATTACAGACGAATCCATCTTCATACGATATTCGTCGATAACAAAATTAAAGCGCGTTGTTGCATACATGTTAAGATTTATTTCAAATTGTAAAAAAAAACTATCTGGCCCTCTGAGCTGTACCGAATTAAAAAATTCTATGGTAGTTTTGCTACGTGTAATGCAACAAACTACATTTGTTACTAAGTATAATGATTTGGTAAATAAAAGGCCAATTAATAAAAAAAGCAGACTATTGTCTTTAAATCAGTTTATTGATAACGACAATTTAATACGTGTGGGTGGTCGATTAGTTAACGGTGATTATAATTTTAACAAAAAACATCCTGTCATCTTACCAAAGAGTCATGTTTTAACAGAATTGGTCCTCAGAAATGAGCATGTCAGACTGTTACATTGCGGACCTCAACAATTATTATATTCCGTACGGGATAATTATTGGCCAATCTCAGGTCGCACCGTATGTCGAGGAATAATTCGGAAATGTATTCGATGTTTTAAGGCTAAGCCAACGAATACGGAATATTTGATGGGTAATCTGCCTGAATGCCGCGTTAATCAGTTCAATCCTTTCACAAACGTTGGTTTGGATTACGCAGGACCATTTTTGTTGAAAGATAGAATAACAAGAGGTGCAAAAATCATAAAGGCTTATGTTTGTGTCTTCGTTTGCATGGCTTCAAAGGCTATCCATTTAGAATTATTAACTAATTTGAGCACAGAGGCATTTTTACAAATGTTAAAAAGGTTCATCGCTAGACGAGGTTTGCCCTCCAACATATATTCCGACAATGCCACCACCTTTGTTGGTGCAGACTCCGCATTGAAAGAAGAATTTCTGTTTGTTGACACTAACGTAGATAATATTAATCAATTCTTGAATAAAGAATGTATTACGTGGCATTTCATTCCTGTGCGATCACCTAATTTTGGAGGTATATGGGAAGCTGGTGTTAAAAGCTTTAAACATCACTTGTGGCGAATATTAGGCAATGATAAGTTTACGTTTGAAGAGTTTTATACGGTAATGTCACAGATTGAAGCAGTTTTCAACTCGCGTCCAATAAGTCCATTATCAACAAATAGATGATTTATCTCCGTTAACGCCGGGTCATTTTCTAATTGGCAAATGTTTAACTTCAATTCCTGAACCTGTCCTTTCCCACATTCCTGTCAACCGACTCAATAATTACCAACGACTGGATCAACTGAAACACCACTTTTGGCAACGTTGGCAAAAAGAGTACGTGTCCGAACTCCAAGCCAAGTTGAAATGGAAACAAGCGGGTCAACACATCCTCAAACCAGGACATCTTGTAATCATTAAGGACGATCAACTGCCCCCTCTACAGTGGCGTATGGGACGCATTCTTGAGTTACATCCTGGTGAAGATGGAGAAGTGCGTGTAGTGAGTGTAAAAAGCACAACCGGTGTGCTAAAACGAGCAATTTCGAAAGTGTGTGCGCTACCTTGTGATTGACTTTTCTATTATGACTCCTATTCTGATTTCCAATGTATTAATTATATTCTATTTGTCTATTGAAAATTGTATTTTCAAGGCGGGCGGCATGTTAGAGCATTTGTCAACATTGGCAACGTCTAATGCGCAACCCCCTCCCCTTAGTTAGTTAGGGTGAATTAGCTTTAAGTTACTTACTTTTAAGTCAGCTCGAGAGCAACACACAACGTTCAGATGCTCCGAGCAAAATAAACAGAAAAATCACAAACTTGGCAGTTTTACTAGTCCAGCACATACAAAATATTGGTCCTTCGAGCAGAAACTATTACACATACAAAACAGGTTCTTTCTCATTGAAAATGGTAATTAGAAGAAATACTTATGTACAGTAGTGCTAGAAATGAAACCGATCGTACCAAACTGTTATTTTTAGGGAATAATTTTGGCTAAATTCATTACTTATACTTACAGGAATTCCCAACTAAACACAGAATAACGCTCCATAAAACAACACATTGATTTGTTTTCAGAATAAATTATGATTTTTGTTTATTGGAACAAGGAGGCCTCCCCGGGCACCGATGCGAAGATCATGGCCTAAGAGTAATTAACCACAAAGGTTTAGGAAAATAGAAGGGAAAACTAAAGAGGTACGTAACAATCGCTACATGGTAAAGAAAAGATGTCCCAAAGAGACGCAGAGGTCTAGACAGCCAAGAGACAAGGTCTCTTGTATCTGTCGGATTCACAGGGTTGGATATCATGCAAGCATGCAATCTCCGGATTAGAGTGTTGAAAGATAGATCTCCGGAGATTGAGGGCATGCTATTTTCTCTGAGGCTATGAAATATGAAAAAATATGCAAGAAATCCGAAAAAAGTACAAGAAAAAATCACAATCTATCAAAAAGGCTGAGGACTAAAGCAGGTACTTTCATTTTATGGAAATTTTTCCATAGTATGGGCATACGTTTCAACTCATCTAACATCTGATAATTAAGCATGTTTATAGTAATTATAATATTAGAATGGTGCTGTAGTTGTTTTTGCTTATATTTTAATCTGTAATTTATGACGGAAAAGGTGTTTCCTAAATAACTATATATATATATATATATATATATATATATATATCTGTATATTTTTCCACTGAATAATTGGAGGTTGAAAAAATTGGCAATGTGTCGAAACCATTTTATAACACCAAACTAGTATTAAAATATCGACATAAGTTAAACAAAGTAGTCTTATTTGTAAAGTTATATTATATTTAAATATTTGGGAATCTCATTTATGGTCATCCACTGTAGGTTGAAATACAAGGATGAGATTGATTCGAAACAGTTCTACCATCAAAAATATTATAACAAATTGAAAAATCATCACGATATTCCTTTGCTCTGTCAATTTGCTGAGACCGTGGATTAAAACGAATTATAAGAAAAGATATAACTGAACCACAATTTGGTGTTATAATACAATGTAAGAATCAAATCAAATTTGCTTGAGAGAAGACAACTTTTTTCTAAATTACATACTTCAGACATATGCCATAAAGAAACATAAGTTGACATGTTATTTTATTTTTTGACAAACAATTCGTTGCTATTGAAACTTGAAAGTTTGTAAAATGTCACTCAGTCACACACCTACTCGTTTTATTTTGTAATTACAAATTAATTAAAATTTTATTTATGTGTTTATACATCAGGCTAGTTATCTTGTTTTCAATTCTATTCCTCACCTTATAATAGTTGAAACTTCTCTTAGCAGCAATCTATTCAGCAGCAATAAATGTCAAAGAGGGATCTGCAACTGATTTGATTTCAGTGACTCTCAGGGCTAGTAATCTAAACCTTCAGACGGTAAGTTGCTATTTTTGTAACTGTTTAAATATTTCACCTTTTTAAATAAACAGTAAATTCACGTAGTTGATTCTTTCAGCTTGAATAAGTGAGAGACAGATTTCAACTATGCACTGAATTTTTCTCCTTCACCTTTAGTTATCACCCTCAAACAACACTAATATACCAATCTTTCCATATTTGATAATTTTATGTCGCAAATTATTTAGATTTTTCATGTCTGGATGACAAGTTCAAATAATGTTATCACAATTTATAAACCAAATCATGAAATAGTAATTCACACTATTTCACAATTTTCTGGGAGCCTTGTATCCTATTAAGCAGTATTCTTCTAAAATATCTGTAATAAGGTATACCATAATTGAAATGAAAATTTATGCTCTTATAGACATTCAAGAAGTGAGACACAATTTACTTGCTTTACCTGTATGCTCCATACTTGCTTCAAAAATATGTTAATATCGTGGTGGTAACTCTCCATATGCGTTGGGATGTAGATGGAGTTCTTAAGATACTTTATTTAAATTTGCAATCTGTAAAAAGAAATAATTTTTGAGAGTATTGCAAAAATTATCTTCAAAAATTGATTGAATAAATCATATTGTAGAAGAGAATGAAAAACACAGTGACCAAAGATTTTTTTGAAAGAAGGAAAATAACGGAACCATTTTTAATTAGGGATGTCTCAATTTGATTATACGGCGTTGTAGTGCGTTGATTCAGTCAACCAAAGGGGCGGTATATATAATACGATATTTTACACTAAATACTCTCTGTACTCTGTAATATTGTATAACTTTGGTTAACTTTTGATATATATACAAATCGGGATACTTTTTTACTGTTTCTAAGACATTTTGGTGTTTTGTTAATATATCTTATCTCCTAACTTTATTTAAGAGAACTTTAAATATAATTGGTAACATTTTGATACAGCAAAATTAAAGCCCACGGGAAATTTTCATGTGGCTTGATTTCCGAGAGTTTCATGATTAATTAACACTATTTGAAATCAGGGCTCTAAAATAGATATATTTCATTATTAGTGTAATTGTTACAATATTCCGCCTTGATTAACTGCAATAAATTATGTATCTAAGGGAATCCAAATTTAAAAAACAATAGAACACTTGTTGTAACCTAGCAACTGTTATTTACAACTGTTCCCAAAACTTAATTTAAAATATTAACAATTTCAACATTCAAGAGATGCTGTGAAACTTTAGAACAGTAGGTGTCTCACCATTCAAAAAATCAACAACTACATACACGCCATTAATTTATTTCAGATGTAATTCATGAGGAATAACACATAATTTCTAATGAAAGTCAAATTTGATGATTAACATCAGTGAATCAAATTTAAATGGAAAATGTGTGTGGTTTAAATTAATGGTTAAGACTTGAATAATACTATATGGAATAAATAATGAAATTATTTATTAACAATTTCTTAAAACGAGAGAATAAGTTTTTGAGAACTCTGGTTCTGTACGTGTGTTTTGACAACTAACTGTCAACTGATGTTGGAGTTATTTCATTTTGCTTGTTGGCCGATTTTATAATGGCCTTACCAAGTATACAAAGTTGTTATTCTAAATTGTCGAGATATTCTGAACCCAGGATCCTATAATAATAATCGAGGAGCTATTTTCCTGTCACAGTTAACTGTGTAGCATTCTGCTGATATAATTTAATTTACAATGCGAAAAAATATCTTATTCTTGAAAATAAAGCTTACGCTATAACAGAGTCAAGAATTGAGACGCAATTTACTTGGAAAATCATTTATTTAGAATACCGATCAGACATGTAGTAGATGTTAAGATTTTGCATATAGCATATAGGTAAACCAAGTAAATTGTGTGTCACCTCTTGAATGTTTATCTTTCTTTTCAGTTATGTTATACCTTATTGCACGGTAAAGTAGTTTTTCTAGAAAAATACTACTTAATATGATCCCAGGTTCCTATAATCGCGATTATAAGATTAGCAACTAAGCAGAATGAAAATATCCCAACATGCCCAAGTTGTCTAATTTATCAGCAAGTTGTCAAAACGTGCGTGGTGGTTACTAGCTCTCAAGAAAACGTTGAGACACTTAAAATATATATGCACTAAAGTAGATGAAAATTTCATCAAAATTACAAATGATAGAGCTAGATTGCAAATTTTTACACAGAAAATTGTCATTTGAATTTGTTTATAAATTGTGTTGTCATTATTTGAACTTGTCATCTAGACATGAGGAATCTGAATAAATTTTGACATAAAATTAGCAAAATTAGAAAGATTGGTATCTTAGTGTTGTTTGAGGGTGATAATCCAACCAAACGTGAAAGAGAGAAATTCAGTACCTAGTTGAAATTTACCGCTCACTAATTCTTGCTTAAAAAATCAACTACGTGAATTATTTTTTGATTTAAAAAGGTGACATGTTTAAACAGTTACAATAATAGCAACCTACTGTCCGAAGGTTCCGATTACGAGTCACTGAAATCAAATCAGTTGCAGATCTCTCGTCGACATTTATTTTGAATCAAAGAAATACTGTCTGTGATTCTGCAGATAATTAACATGTGAATAGAAATTGTTTTTGTTAACATTGTTAACTTTATACTTAAATGCCGATATATATTTTGTTGCTAAGAGAGGTGAGGAATGTCGTCTTTCAAGTAAATTTTATTTGATCTTGCATTGTATTAATATTACATCAAGTTGTGGTTCAGTTATATTTTTTGGTATAATTCTATTCGTTTGAATCCACAGTGTCAACAAATTGACAGAGCAAAGAAATATCGAGATGAGATGAGTTATACTAAATGGTAGAACTGTTCCGAATCAAATTCATCCTTATATTTCAACACACACTAAATGACTATAAATGTGATTCCCAAATATTTATATATAATATAATTTTCCAAATAAAACTACTTTGTGTACCTTTAAGTTATGTGGTTAATTTAATATAAGTTTGGTTGTTAATAAATGGTTTCGACCTAATGTCGATTTTTTTAACCTTCAACTATTCAGTGGAGGTACTTAAAAGTTATATGCAACATATTTTTTTAGGAAACACATTTAGTGATTACAGTACAGATTAAAATTTAAGGAAAAATTACTTCGGCACTAATCTAAAATTATAATTGCTATAAACAAGCTTCATTCTCAGATGATAGATGAGTTGAAACCTAGATCCACACTATGGAAACATTTCCATAAATTGGAAGTACTTGCTATATACAGAGATAGATATGTGGAACTCCAATGGAAACATTCCAGTCCTCAGCCTTTTTGGATACGGTTTCTTGGTAATGATGTTTTCTTCTTTATTGTGATTTTTTCTTGTACTATTTTCGGATTTCTTAGATTTTTATTCATATTTCATAGCCTCAGAGAAAATATTTGCCGATGTCGTCAGGTTTTGTCGTGGCTCATTTCATCTTCATTTATATGATGGTAATCAGCCTTTCCATGTGACCGTAACTCCTCGTGCCCAACGAATCGTCAAAATACCTTAAAAAAGATATATAAAATTATTAAAGATTAATCATATTATATATACCAATTTTATTTGTTTTTCATTTAAATTAAATAATTTAATTGTGTGTGTTTTAACATAACCTGATTTTATGAACAAAATTGAAATTAGTTTATGACAACGAAATTCAAATGTCTACAAATAAATAACGAATTAATAAATAAAACATTGAAATTTGTTTATGGGAACGGAATTCAAATGTCTATAAATGAATAACGAATAGTTAATGTTATAAGCTCTTTAGAGAACAACTTAGGAAACTTAGTTTTTAATTTTTTTACATGTAGATAAAGTAGGAACATAATGTATAAAATTTCAGAAGACACAATCAACCAATGATAATTGATAGTTTAAAGTGTAAACCTCAGTACTCATGCAAACACTATACTTACTCATCATTGGTCCAATTCACTCGAGGCAGGTTATGTTAGAATATCTAGACGTCGTGTATAACGGTTGTGATGACAACGGAGAATAAAAACAGCAGAAGAGCACAGGGGTGCGTTGTCAGGATTTCGAGACCACCTCCATAGGAGTATCCCACTTTGTGGAAGACTTCTGCGTTTTGGAGGTGTGGGGTAGCTGGTCGGAAGGACAGATTGGTGTTAGGGTTAGAAGTAGGAGTACTTCCAGGATTTACCGATGGTATCTGTAGTTTAGCAGACAGCTTACTGCATTACTTACTTTCATTCGTTTTAATTCACCCTCTAGTTCCGAGATTTTAACATCTAGTTTTCGGGTACCTCTTGGCTTATCTTTTTCGCGGACACTACACATGGTTTATTGGTTTAGTAACCGAGGTTGCCAGCCAAATTAACAACTCTTCTCTTTTGTCTGAATATGGCAACTCTTATAACTAAATTCAAACGGAAGGACGAACGTTATGTCTAACTCCATTTGGAGGTCTGATATCGGTGTAGCTCTTTGCCGAATTTTGCTGTTGTTACTTACTTTTCAGAGAATATGCAAGAAATTGCAGTAATTTATTCAATCAATTAATTGAAATACAAAGGATGAATCAACAAAAAAGACAACTACTACTGTGCTCTTGAGCTGTTTCTCTCAAACTGACTCTCACTGTTTCTTGATCACCAAGGTTACCTCAATCGCCTTCATTTGTCAATTGTTATTGTTTTTTAACTTACTTTATTCTATTTTATTGTTTATATTAACACCGCCTCTCAATAGAATAGAATGAAGGCAATCCGAATCATAAAGACATTTCAATTATTTGTGATTGCTTTTCTTGCTCTAGGTAAGTCGCAAATAGACCTAGTATTGTTCTTTGCTAACGACTGCATCTCACAATTGATTGCTTATTCCCACTCAGACCAGTCACTACGCCGTTTTGCTTCCGATATTGTGGACGGATCGTCACCAACAAATCGTTCTGCTGATAACACTAGTGATTCACCTTCGATAGATGATAGTGCCATATGCGCATCACATTCAGGTGCATAATTACCGTAACGTTGCGGTGCCTTTCCTACTCTCCCGCTCTTTCGTTGAGTTACCTCGCTGATACCCATGTTATCCAAATAAACGCCGTTACCAACACAAGCCAAATTAGTACTGTGGATTTCTCCAGTTTTATCAGTACGCGACTGTTCATCATCATTTGGTTGAACTGCTTTACCGTCACACGTACTCCCACTATCTGTAACCGCCTCTGAACCGATTATCTCTACTAACTTTGATCGATTTAATACCGATGATTCATTGAATGTTACATTTCGACTAAAAATCAGCTTCTGTTGTTCAATATCCCAAAGTTGATACGTACCAAACGTCGCACCATAACCAAGCATAATACATTTTGTTGCTTTTGCTTGTAATTTCAACCGCTTTTCATGTGGAATATGATTGTAACATTCAGAACCAAATATTCGAAGGTTTGACAGCTCCGGTTTCTTTCCAAACCAAATTTCTGCTGGTGTCTTGTCTTTAAACTGCTTTCCAACCGCGTTCGTTGGCGATCGATTTTTGATATAATTTGCCGACATAATTGCTTCATTCCAAAACTTATTTTCCATCCCACTGGCCAAAAGCATTGTCGTAGCCTTGTTTTGCAGCGTTTCATTTAAACGTTCAGATACTGAACCAACGGTGACTAACATCTGAATACCCTTTTGTTTGCAGTATTGTTTAAATTCGTTTGACGTATATTCACCACCGCCATCATGTCTCAATTTTGACACCTTTGAGCCATGAAGTGCCTCAGCCATTGCAACAAATTCCTTGAATTTACCAAACGTTTCACTTTTTCTCTTGATGCAATAGACCATGGATGCTCTCGAATAATCATCCATGAATGTCACAAAATAACGTGACCCATCGTATGCATTCGTTGGATACGGTCCACAAACATCACTGTGAATCAATTCCAAAACTCGCAATGAACGTGTATTTGAATTTCTTGGAAACGGTGAACGAACATGTTTTCCAAGTACACACCATTCGCACAACTGTGTATCCTTTTTTTTACGTTACTCATACCAATAGCCATACAATTGGCTAACTTTTTCATGTCATTTCGGTTGAGATGACCAAGTCTAAAATGCCATAAATTCTGTGATATTGTATTCAATTTATTCACTCCTGTAAATCCCGCAAACACATTGTTGTCAACGAACAAAGTCACTTCATACATTCTTCCATTTACGCGTCCGACAAACTTTTCGATACCATTCAGCGATACATAGGCATAATCACCCTCAAACACAATTCGATATCCCTTTTGTGTTAGTCTTCGAATTGACATCAAGTTGCATTTCAAATCATTCACGAATAGAACGTCCTCCATTGTTTTTACCGATGTGTCACCATGGTGAAATGTTTTAACGAGAATGTCACCACGTTGCTTTGCAACAATGCTTTGATTTTTCTTGGCAACCGAAATGCTTATTTCGTCAATTGGTTCCAAATTTATCGAAGATCTTCTGATTCACCATATGCTGAGTCGCTCCAGAATCTAAAACAAAATTTATTTCCGCGTAATTACCGCTATTCTGCTGCAATGCCTTCCATTCTGCCAAATTCTCTTTGGTACCATCTTCAGCAATTGCATACATCGATGAACCGCTTGCTCTGTTTGCGCTTTCTCTATTTGACCTCTCTTTTTTGTTTTTATTGCGAAAACATTGAGCCTTTTTGTGTCCAGATTTTTTACACATATGACATATAATTGTCTTTTTCCCAGCAAACATTGCTCCAGGCTCAATTGATTTACTCGAACCATTTTCACCAGTCCGCTTGTTTTACTCATCCATTAACCGCGTTTTAACAAATTCTACAGTTAACTTTGATTGATCCATTGTTTCCAATGCTGTCACTAGGTTATCATAACCTCATGGCATAGTAATCAACAAATGTACAACCACATCAAGCTCTTCCATTGTAGCTCCCGTTGACTTTAACTCTCGAATTCTCTTATCAAATTGCAAAAGTAAACTTATCATATCATCCGACTCATTGTATTTCATTGTCAGCAATTGTTTTCGTAATAAAACTTGCGACGCCACACTTTTCCTTTCGAAAATCGTGCATAATGTGTCGAACATGTCCTTTGCCCGAGCTTTTTCGCGAACATACTCAAGTTGGCTATCCTGAACTGACTGTACTAATATCGAAACACATTTCTTTTCATTCAACTTAATCGTAGGATGTCTGGTCACATCTTTTTCCGCTGTAAGAATGACCTCCAACGATTCCTCGATGGATCTTCTCAACTCCATTTCATCAAGCAAAATTCCCACACGATATTTCCATTTGCTAAAATTCGTGCCATCGAGTTGTTGTAATTTTAGAATGTTATTTACAGTAACGTTCGCCATCTTTGTCTGTTGCCTTCACCACAATTGACTTCCAACCTCAATTGTATAACTTTATCCTGCACGCACTGGGCCCATAACCTCAGAGAATATGCAAGAAATTGCAGTAATTTATTCAATCAAATAATTGAAATACAAAGGATGAATCAACAAAAAAGACAGCCACTACTGAGCTCTTGAGCTGTTTCTCTCAAACTGACTCTCACTATTTCTTGATCACCAAGGTTACCTCGGTCGCCTTCATTTGTCAATTGTTATTGTTTTTTAACATAGTTTATTCTATTTTATTGTTTATATTAACGTTATGTCTAACTCCATTTGGGGGTCTGATGTCGGTGTGGCGCTTTGCCGAATTTTTCTGTTGTTACTTACTTTAGATAGTTAACTCTTTCGGAACTTGGAACGGAGTCGTGCTCATGGTTTAGCGGGCGGTTGACCTTTCTTTCTGCCAATAGAACCTGGATTTGAACCGCCTTTTTCTTTTCTTCTTTCACGGTTTTTGCTGGCGATGTGCCGTCCGGTTCCAATATAATTCGGAAACACTCGACCTTTTGCAGGCACACTTGCTGTTTTCCCATTTCATTATCGCTAATTCGGTTATTAAACTGTTTATAGTACGAAAACAAAAATTTAATTCAGTTGTTTCTTGGATTGGTAACCAAGGTTACCAGACAAGTAAACAAATTTTTTCATTTGTCTGAATTTGGTAACTAACTAAATTCAGACAAAAGATGGACACTAAATAAACACAAAAATATCACTACAAACACTTTTGAAAACTGAGGTGTGAGTGTGATGAGAATAATAGTCGATGTTACAAGAACACTGTTCGTTTATTATATTATTACAAAGTGTGTTAGAAACGTCAAAGACTAAAAACTAAGTACTAAAAACCCTGCGTAGCATGACGCTTGCGTTAGGGCATCTATACAGAGTGTTCCAAGTATCAATGTGCAATTTCATTCCTTAACAAACACTTTTCCGTAGTTGCTACTCAATTTTGGATAAATGACGATTGTTACCGTTGCCATTGGTAACGACAGAAAGGTCTCTTATTGTTAGCGACTTTTGTCAATTGTTCAAAGTGCAACCAGGGAATATTGTTAATAGTATCAAATTTTCTTTGAGTTGTTCGTCCTTCTTCTGTCTGAATTTAGTTATAATAGTTACCATAATCGAAAGAGAAGAGTTGATAACGCTAATCACAAATCTTTATCTCAACCAGCCACCCCCACTCCTGCAAAGTCTTCCAGCTCCAAAACTCAGGAACTCGGACACCCCCAAGGAGGTGATGTCGAAATTGTCTAACTACGATGCACCCCACCAGTTATGAATCAGTGTTCAAATTTATGTATATCGAATTGCATTAAAGTATATTAATCCAAGTAGACTAAGAATTAGAAGAGACTTCTCATAGAGAAGTAACTTTTAAATTGGTTTGGGAAAAAACAGCGCTCATGATTAGCCGTCTCAGATCTCAGTTTCGGTTAATATTTTTTGACAGCTCATTGACAATCTTGGCAACTGATCTTTGTGTAATTTCGTTTTGTTTGGTGTCCATTCCTATAATGCTCTTTGGCGAATTACTGAGAGAGGTTATTTCAATTTGCCAAAATATGCGGAAAGTGGGAAGGTCCTAATTATGTGATGTGAATTTATAAGTTTAACAGAATTGAAAAAAAGCAGCTAAAAAAGTGTTATTATTATCTTATCAAAGAAAATATATAAAATTTTGATATTTGTTAGGAATAGCAATGTCTAATTAACAATTCACACACTTTTGTCGATGCATATTCTTCAGACAACAAAAGTATGTGTTACTTTTGATTAATAAACTTATCGCCTTCATTGCTGTTGAAACCTGAATATGTACAAAATATCATTTGATTTCAAAACTGATCTTGAACAATTATTTGGTAACTTCTTACAATTTCGTCATTGAAAAGATAAAAACAACAAAAGAAATAAGTATTTACACTTCGTTAGCTGTTTGTTTCACTTTTTAGCCTTCAATGCAGACACAAATCTAATATTTTTGTTTATATTCAAAAAGTTATTATAATTTTGTCCAGATTGATGTTTTCAATGAACTCGGAAGTCTTGATTTATCTAGTAATAGAGGTCCTTATGATATTCCTTCTACAGTATTGAATGAATTGTGGATTCTCATTAACAAAGCCTCTAACAATGAAATTTAAAATGTTTTTAAAATCTACTTTATTTCCTAACGTACGTAAAAAATCGTTTGTTATACCTACCTTAAAGGATAGAGGTAGTTAACTTGTTGTTTTCCAAAATTGTCCAAAAAAATCATTTCCAAAATAATTATGCCTTAGTTCCAAAACTTCCAATTATGCCTTAGTTCCAAAACCTTCTGCGACCAACCTTCTTATTTATAACCTCTCGACAGTTGGTGCTCTTGAAAATCATTTACAGGTTGATGTTGTTTATACAGACATTTAAAAGGCATTTGATAGAATCTGCCATGATTTATTGTTTGCTACACTAAATGGGCTGGATTTGTCAAGTAATTTTTCCACTGTAAATAATCATAACGATTGCAATGTAAAGTGATTAGTTTTTATAAAAAATTAATCAACACCATATTCGCAAGTTATACTTTAGATAAAAGATTTTAATGTAATGTGTTTGAAATTTAAAAATGAGTAATAGATTGGGCGGTAGTTTTTCTAGAAAAGTTGGTTCGGCTCAAGCTAAAATGAATTTGGGTAAATGTAAAAGAAAAGCTGGATCATATCTTGGTGCTTTTGCCCACACATTAAAGTAGCTTTTTACACAAATACTGCTGTAGGATCCCAGGTTCTGTGATGTTTTGTCGTATAAAATAACCTCTTTCCATAATCGGTATCGCGGATTATATGTACAGCAATTAAGCAGAACAAAATACTCTCACATTAGCTGTCAAAATTGCCAGAGTTGTCAAAACGTGCTGACTCCTTAGGAACTCGTTAGGAATATTTAAACAATTACAATAATGGCAACTTGATGCCATTATTGTGGAGATGCCGATTACTAGTCCTGAAAGTCATGGAAATCAAATTAGTTGCAGATCTATCGTCGACATACAAAAACTGTCTGTGATTCTGACATAATTAACATGTGAAAAGAAATTGTTTTTGTTAGCTTTGTTAACTTTATATTTCCATTAGAATAGATTGCTGCTAAGAGAAGTTCCAACTATTATAATTTAATTTGAAAATGTGATACGAGGGATGAAATTGACGTGAGGGATGAAATTGAAAACAGGATAACTAGATGTATATACACATAAATAAAATTTTAATTAATTAGTAATTACAAAACTAAACGAACATTTGGGAGTGGGTGTGGGATTGAATGACATTTTGCGAACTTTCAAGTTTCAATAGCAACGAAGGAATTTTGTTTATCAAATAAAAGAAAATAACATTTATGTTGCTAAGATTACGTTTCCTTGTGACATGTGCCAGACGTTACAATATAAACAAAACATGTCCAATTAAACCTTATTCGAAATATGTAATTTAGAAAAAAGTTGTCTTATTTCAAGTAAATTTGATTTGTTTCTTTCATTGTATTAATATTACATCAAATTGTGGTTCAGTTATATTTTTAATATATTTCTATTTGTTTTATTCGAAAGTGTCAACAAATTGACAGAGAAAAGAAATATCGAGATGATTTTTCGATTTGTTATAATAACTTTAATGACAGTGATTCATTTATTTAATGACCACGTTACAAATCACATCTGTGTGTGAAATGATATGGTCAAATGTCACGTGTTGATTACCAGGAAACTTTTGCACAAACAGTCAGGTGAGATTCAATACGATTGTTACTATCTGTGGCTGTACAAAATAATCACAAAATCAAGTAACTAGACGTAAAGACAGCATTTTTATATGGAGAACACACCTATTTATGACTTAACAAGAAGGGTTGGATCATGACGAAAACATGGTATGTAAATTGAACAAGTCACTATATGGGTTAAAACAATTCCCTCGCTGCTGGAATGCAAAATTCGACTCTACACCGAAAAGAGTTTTAGTAGTAGTTTTAGTATTTATACGGAACAAATTTTAAACAGGTTTGAAATGACTAATGCTAATCCTAATACTGTTCCAGTCGACCCTCACATAAAGCCACAGTGGGAAGATACTACCTCACTTCTGCTGTTCATAATAACACAGTTTGTTCCGTCAAATTTTATTTGGCTACCATCGCAAATAATCTGACTTAGAGACAATAGATTTGTTGCCAGTTTAGGAAAACATAATCCTTTTGTAAAAAGCACCTTTTTGTTTTGACCTTCATCGTCATAATGGTCCAACCTCACTTGTACTGAACATTGCACAGATTATACTTTGTTGTCTGCGACTCTGATTTTATGTATGACAGGAGCCGTCATATTTTCAAGCATGTTCTTACGTCTTGTCATGTGTGACGATGCACCGGAAGCCACTTGCCATGGGTCATTTTGGCTGGATGTTGTCTCAAACACAACAGCATATGATGAACTACTTGCTTTTTGTTGAACATTCTTGGTCCTGGATTTGCATTTGAGGACTTTTATGACCTTACTTATTACAAGTGTAGCACCCTTACTTACTTTGCTTCTTGTGGTTGTTATTGTTGACTGAGAATACTGTTGAGTCACTTTCCGGTTGTTTAACATTTTGTGATATGTTGATTTCACAGAAATTGAAGTTATCTTCATGCCGGAGCTTTCAATAGCAATAATCATTGGTTGATAGGAGGACTCTGGTAGACCGGAGAGTAGCAATGTAACTAGCCATTCATCGTCAACTGCGAAACCCATGTTTCTGAGCTTGCGAGCAGTACACATAATTTTGCTCACATATTTCTCTACGTTTTGACATACAGTAAGTGAAGTATTATAGAGATCACTTATACTTATGAAAACGTATCCCATACTTCTTTTGCAGTACTACTCTCTTGCATGTGCACGTAATTTATTTAGTCAACTAGTAAATTTATCTTAGTTTTTGCCTTTGTGTCTCGTTTTGTGTCCACAATGACACATGTGGTGGGGTCTATGCAGTTCCACAACTCCTCTTGCTGTAGGTATGTTTTTAGAGCAAATCGCCATGTTACGTAATTATCTCGGCCGGTTAACTTTTCAATTAATGCCAATTGATTGTTTGCTGACAATTTAAGAACCCTTATTCCAGATGTTACGAGAAAACACTTTTCAATTGTCGTATTGACGTTTTAGGTTAACTTCATTACTTTTCTCAGTAAGTAAGCCATTCTGGGCTTCCCTGGGCTTTTCTGGCTTCATAACCTGTTAATTTTTCTTAAAAGAATTTATTATTTCAGAAGAAAAACTTATATTTAAGAATTTAGTGTTAAAATTACAACTTAACTGTCTACAGGCGCACAATTCAAATTACAATTTTAACAGATTATGAGTAGTTTCAGTACACTCCTACAGGTCATCACAACAGTTACAATTGGATTCCCAAGAGGAAATGAAACATTATTTGTTTTAAGATGTGTTATAATTTTTCATTCTTTATAATAGCCTAAGCTACATTGCGCTGTAAATTGAGAAGAATGCTTCAGGTAAACTAATTTTGGTTAACAAGACAGCATTAAATTAACTGAGGAATGCATATTATCGGATTTTGTAAGCTGGGTCAGCTCGTTGATTAATATTTATGTGATCCCATTTTCCGCACATTTTGGCAGACTGAAATATCCTCTTTCTGTAATTCGCCAAAGAGCATTATAGGATCGGACACCAATCAAAACAAAATTACACAAAGATCAGTTGTCAAGATTGTCAGTGAGTTGTCAAAAAATACGAGCCGAAACTGAGACTGAGACGTCTAGCCATTAGCGCTACCAAATAATTCCATTCAATTAGAAACATTAAATAATTACTTTAATAACAAGGAGTTTATTTTCTATGAGAAGGCTCTTCTAATTCTTAGGGCACTTGGTCTAAAATACTTTAATACAATTCAATATACATAAATTTCAACACTGAACCATAAATGGTGGGGTGCGTCGTAGTTACACAATTTCGACATCACCTCCTTGGGGGTGACCGAGTTCCAAGAAGTTTTCTGAGTTTTGGAGCTGGGAGACTTTGCAGGAGTAGGGGTGGCTAGTTGGGACAAAGATTTGGGATTAGCGTTAGGAGTAGGGGTACCATCAGAGTTTACCGATAGTATCCCTAGTTTAGACGACAAAGCTGTGTAAGCACTCTTTTGGGGTTTATTGAGTTTTTCACTTAGCTTTTCTTTTTCCCGGACCCTACACATAGTTTATTGGTTTAGTAACCGAGGTTACAAGCCAAATTAACAACTCTTCTCTTTCGATTATGGTAACTATTATAACTAAATTCAGACAAAAGAAGGACGAACAACTCAAAAAAAAATTGTAATTTTCAACAATATTCCCTGGTTGCTACCCACACTTTGAACAATTGACAAAAGTCGCTAACAATAAGAAATTTTTCTGTTGTTATCAATGGCAGAGGTAACGATCGTCATTTAACCAAGTTTCGGTAGCAACTACGGAAAAGTGTTGGTAGTGATATTTTCGTTTTTATTTAGTGACCCTATTAAAGTTCCTATTAAAAGACAAGAGCCGAGAAATAAGAAAAGGAAAAGGAGGCCCAAATCCAGGTTCTATTGGCAGAAAGGAAAGCGGTACCACATCCAACGACACAGCTAGTTATTGTAAAGCCTCAGTTTTGATCGGTTACCTTAGAGTACATTAGAGTACCAATTAATTCTCTGTATCGTGTGGGGTCTTTGAATGGTTTTAAATCTCTGTTAAATTTTGAGTGGCAGTCATACAGTGTTTTAATTGGATTGCAATCTACCATTCTGAATTTCTCTAAAATATATTTTTTTTGTTTTAGTGTTACTCCTTTCTTACTTTGATTAATTTCTATTCTAAAGAAAAACCTTGCAATCTATGATCTTCAATTTCTCAGCTAATTCTCTCTTAATTTCATTACCAGTTTATTTTCGACAGTTCTTTTGTACTCCTTAAATTTTTCAAAAACTTCTCTCTTTGACTTAAGGAAAAAACCTGGCACCACCTATTATATTCGTCTATTAATGTAAGAAGATATCTTGATCCACCGCTGAATTTGACTCGCATTGGTCCGCAGATATCTGAATGGACAATATTCAGTAACTGCTTACTTCTTCCTTCTCTGTCAGTAAAGGGTTTCCTTGCTTGCTCACCTCGTTGACATTGTCACACCACATGGGTAATTTATCATTATCCAATTTATTACCGTGTACCAGTCGCTTTCTGTACAAATCCTGTACGCCTTTATAATGTAGGTACTCTAGTTGTTTATGCCACAGGACCATTTTGTTTGAATTTCTATGCATTATTCACTTGTAGACATTTGAATTTCGTTGTATATAAACATATTACAATATTTTTCATAAAATCAAGTAGCCCAAAAAGTTTTCTTTATTTGTTTACCACAAACCTCCAATCAGTTCAGACTTTTATTTCATAAGAAACACATCTTTCTGAAGTTGCTCCTACGCTTCAATTCAAAATTAATAGTTAAATATTCTCTCTTTATTAATGAGGTTCTTCCTCATTGAGAATTGTAATTAGCAGAAATACTTATGTACAGTAATGCTAGAAATGAAACCGATCGTACCAAACTGTTATTTTTAGGGAATAGTTTTGGCTAAATTCATTATTTATATTTACAGGAATTCCCAACTAAACACAAAATAAGGCTTCATAAAATAACACATTGATTTGTTTTCAGAATAAATTATGATTTTCTTTTATTGGAGCAAAGAGGGGGAAATCTACAAGACGTAGTGCCGAACTTTACCGACTAAAAACCCCTCTCCGGGCAATGATTCGAAGATCATGACTTAAGAGTAGTTAACCTTAAAGGTTTAGGAAAATAGGAGGGAAAACTAAAGAGGTACCTAACAATCGCTACATAGTAAAGAAAAGATGTTCAAAAGAGACGCAGAGGTCTAGACAGCCAAGAGACAAGGTCTCTTGTATCTGTCGGATTCACAGGGTTGGATATCATGCAAGCATGCAATCTCCGGATTAGAGTGTTGAAAGATAGATCTCCGGAGATTGAGGACGTGCTATTTTCTCTGAGGCTATGAAATATGAAAAAATATGCAAGAAATCCGAAAAAAGGTCAAGAAAAAGTCACAATAAAGGAGAAAACAGCAATAACAAGAAACCGTCTTCAAAAGTTCTATCAAAAAGGCTGAGGACAGGAATGTTCCCGTTGGAGTTCCACATATCTGTCTGTGTATAAAGAAGGTACTTCCATTTTATGGAAAGTTTTCCATGGTATGGGCATACGTTTCAACTCATCTAACATCTGAGAATTAAGCATGTTTATAGTAATTATAATATTAGAATTGTGCCGTAGTAGTTTTTGCTTATATTTTAATCTGTAATTTATGACGGAAAATGTGATTCATAAATAATTATATTGTGTATATCTGTATATTTTTCCACTGAATATTTGGATGTTGAAAAAATCGGCAATGTGTCGAAACCATTTTATAACACCAAATTAATATTAAAATATCGACATAAGTTAAACAAAGTAGTTTTATTTGTATAGTTATGTTATATTTAAATATTTGGGAATATCATTTATGGTGATCCACTGTAGGTTGAAATACAAGGATGAGATTGATTCGAAACAGTTCCACCATGAAAAATATTATAACAAATTGAAAAATCATCACGATATTCCTTTGCTCTGTCAATTTGCTGAGACAGTGGATTAAAACGAATTATAAGAAAAGATATAACTGAACCACAATTGGGTGTTATATTAATACAATGTAAGAATCAAATCAAATATGCTTGAGAGAAGACAACTTTTTTATAAATTACTACATAGTTCTGACATATGCCATAAAGAAACGTAATTTGACATGTTATTTTATTTTTTGACAAACAATTCGTTGCTATCCCTCACCTATCACATATTAATTACCTGTCGAAAATAAATGTCGACGAGAGATCTGCAACTGATTTGATTTCAGTGACTTGCAGGGCTCGTAATCTAAACCTTCAGACGGTAAGTTGCTATTTTTGTAACTGTTTAAATATTTCACCTTTTTAAATCAACAGTAAATTCACGTAGTTGACTCTTTCAGCTTGAATAAGTGAGCGACAGATTTCAACTATGCACTGAATTTTTCTCCTTCACCTTTAATTATCACCCTCAAACAACACTAATATACCAATCTTTCCATATTTGATAATTTTATGTCGTAAATTATTTAGATTCTTCATGTCTGGATGACAAGTTCAAATAATGTTAACACAATTTATAAACCAAATCATGAAATAGTGATTTCTATTTCACAATTTTCTGGGGAAATAAAGATTTGAAATCTTTGTTGGGTTGAAATTTATAATTAATAGATTTATCTGTTGCAGTTTTGTTAAAACTTTCATCTACTTTAGCGCATATATATTTTTAGTGTTTCCATATTTTCTTGGGAGTAGGCATGTTTTGACAAAACCCTGACAACATCATCGAGAACTAAAGTTGTAGTATTTTCGTTCTGCTTATTCGGTTATCATATAATCGCGATACCGATCATGGAAAGAAGTAATTATATACAATCAAACATCGCGGAGCCTTGTATCCTATTAAGCAGTATTCTTCTAAAATATCTGTAATAAGGTATATCATAATTGAAATGAAAGTTTATGCTCTTATAGACATTCAAGAAGTGAGACACAATTTACTTGCTTTACCTGTATGCTCCATACTTGCTTCAAAAATATGTTAAAATCGTGGTAGTAACTCTCCATATGCGTTGGGATGTAGATGGAGTTCTTAGATACTTTATTTAAATTTGCATTCTGTAAAAAGAAATAATTTTTGAGGGTATTGCAAAAATTATCTTCAAAAATTGATTGAATAAATCATATTGTAGAAGAGAATGAAAAACACAGTGACCAAAGATTTTTTTGAAAGAAGGAAAATAACGGAGCGATTTTTAATTAGGGATGTCTCAATTTGATTATACGGCGTTGTAGTGCGTTGATTCAGTCAACCAAAGGGGCGGTATATATAACACGATATTTTACACTAAATACTCTCTGTACTCTGTAATATTGTATAACTTTGGTTAACTTTCGATATATATACAAATCGGGATTTTATTTTACAGTTTCTAAGACATTTTGGTGTTTTGTTAATATATCTTATCTCCTAACTTTATTTAAGTGAACTTTAAATATAATTGGTAATATTTTGATACAGCAAAATAAAAGCCCACGGGAAATTTTCATGTGGCTTGATTTCCGAGTATTTCAAGATTAATTAACACTATTTGAAATCAGAGCTCTGAAATAGATATATTTCGTTATTAATGTAATTGTTACAATATTCCGCCTTGATTAACTGCAATAAATTCTGTATCTAAGGGAATCCAAATTTAAAAAAACAACAGAACACTTGTTGTAACCTAGCATCTGTAATTTACAACTGTTCCCAAAGCTTAATTTAAAATATTAACAATTTCAACATTCAAGAGATGCTGTGAAACTTTAGAACACTAGGTCATCATTCAAAAACTCAACAACTACATACACGCCATCAATTTATTTCAGAAGTAATTCATAAGGAATAACACATAATTTCTAAAAAAAGTCAACTTTGATTAACATCAATGGATTAAATTTAAATGGAAAATGTGTAGGGTTTAACATAATGGTTAAGGCTTGAGTAATACCATATGGAATAAATAATGAAATTATTTACTAACAATTTCTTAAAACAGGAGAATAAGTTTTTGAGAACTCTGGTCCTGTACGTTTGTTTTGACAACTAACTGACAACTGATATTTCAGTTATTTCATTTTGCTTGTTGGCCGATTTTATATTGACGATACCAAATATAGAAAGATGATATTCTAAATTGTCGAGATATTCTGAACACAGGATTCTATAATAATAATCGAGGAGCTATCCTCCTGTGATAGTTAACAGTGAAGCATTCTTCTTATACAATTTAATTTACAATGCGAAAAAACATCTTATTATTGAAAATAAAGCTTACGCTATAACAGAGTCAAGAATTGAGACACAATTTTCTTAGAAAGGCATTTATTTGGAATACCGATCAGACATGTGTTAGATGATGATATTCTTCCAGGTAAATAGAAAGGAAGAATGTATGAATATTGAATGTGTTTCTTTTGTTTGATAAACAAACTGCCTTCGTTGTTATTGAACCCAGATTATGTACATAACTATTCTTTGGTAAATTTACCTTCTAAACTTGTTCATTTAATTATTGCGAAGGGCACAAAAAACTTGAGCAACTTTTATTTATCTTCTAAAGGGTTCTTATCCCATCAAATAACATTCGCAAAGTTCAATTTATATTGTGCATCACAATCTTCAAGTTTTGATTCACCACCACGATTTGAACTTTATTTTAAAGCAAGTATGGAGCATGTAGGTAAAGTAAATTGTGTTTCACCTCTTGAATGTTTATAAAGATTTTTTAGAGAAATACTACTTAATAGGATCCCAGGTTCCTATAATCGCGATTATAAATCAGAAACTAAGGCCAAGTTGTCCAATTTGTCAGCTCTCAAGAAAACGTGGAGACACTTAAAATATATATGCACAAACGTCGATGAGAATTTCAACAAAATTAAAAATGAAAGAGCTATTAATTATAAATTTCAAGTGAACAAAGATTGCAAATCAGAAAATTGTAAAGTAGAAATCACTTTTTCATGATTTTGTAAATAAATTGTGTTGACATTTTTTGAAGTTGTCATCTAGAGATGAGGAATCTAATTAAATTTTGACATAAAATTAGCAAACTTGGAAAATTGATATCTTATTGTTGTTTGAGGGTAATAATCAAACCAAACGTGAATTCAGACCCTAGTTGAAATTTGCCGCTCACTAATTCTTGCTTAAAGAATCAACTACGTGAATTATCTTTTGATTTAAATAGGTGAAATATTTAGACATTTACAATAATAGCAACCTACTGTCCTCGTCATCTAATTAATGACGCGCATGAATGGATTAACGAGATTCCCACTGTCCCTACCCACTATCTAGCACTGCCAAGGGAACTGGCTTGGAAAAATTAGCGGGGAAAGAAGACCCTGTTGAGCTTGACTCTAGTCTGGCACTGTAAGGAGACATGAGAGGTGTAGCATAAGTGGGAGATGGCAACATCGCCGGTGAAATACCACTCGTTTCTTTACTTACTCGGTAAGGCGGAACGCGTGCGCCGTACCTTTAACACAGGTTTCGGCTGTCATGGCATTCTAGAACCAAGCACGCAGAGTGGCGTTCCGTTCGCGTGTCACGATTCTTGATCGTTCCGTTAACGTTGGGGAGATCGTTCGCGCGGTTTTCTCTCGTTTCGGTCGGTCATGGGCTTGGCCGCGTTTCGGTCGCCGTTTAACGCTCCCGTGTGATCCGATTCGAGGACACTGCCAGGCGGGGAGTTTGACTAGGGCGGTACATCTGTCAAAGAATAACGCAGGTGTCCTAAGGCCAGCTCAGCGAGGACAGAAACCTCGCGTAGAGCAAAAGGGCAAAAGCTGGCTTGATCTCGATGTTCAGTACGCATAGGGACTGCGAAAGCACGGCCTATCGATCCTTTTGGCTTGAAGAGTTTTCAGCAAGAGGTGTCAGAAAAGTTACTACAGGGATAACTGGCTTGTGGCGGCCAAGCGTTCATAGCGACGTCGCTTTTTGATCCTTCGATGTCGGCTCTTCCTATCATTGCGAAGCAGAATTCGCCATGCGTCGGATTGTTCACCCGTAAAAAGGGAACGTGAGCTGGGTTTAGACCGTCGTGAGACAGATTAGTTTTACCCTACTGATGACCGGTCGTTGCGATAGTAATCCTGCTCAGTACGAGAGGAACCGCAGGTTCGGACATTTGGTTCACGCACTCGCTCGAGCGGGCGATGGTGCGAAGCTACCATCCGTGGGATTATGCCTGAACGCCTCTAAGGCCGTATCCTTTCTAGTCAAAGGTGGCAACGATATTTCTTGGAGTTCCGAGAGTCGAAAGGCTCAAAACAATGTGACTTTACTAGGCGGTCGACGTTCGCGTCGGTCGTCGCACGAGCCCCGTTTACCGCGCGCAGCCATCGGTCGACGGCAGGATCTATCTTGCTAAGTTCGACCAGGCTTCTTGGCGGTCTACCATGGGTGTTCAAACATTTCGATGTTGGAACTCGGAATTGTCTGCAGACGACTTACGTACCTGGCGGGGTGTTGTACTCGGTAGAGCAGTTTCCACGCTGCGATCTGTTGAGACTCAGCCCTTTGCTTGGGGATTCGTCTTGTCGGTTAGACGAGACCCCGTATTTGTTAGTTACAGTTTTTCCGTTTCTGTTTTTGTTTTTTTAATAACATAGCAAAACGAGAGAAACAACAACATATATTAGTTAGTTGGTTTTTCGTTTTGCTATGTTATTAAAAACAAAAACAGAAACAGAAAAACTGTAACTAACAAAACACGGGGTCTCGTCTAACCGAGATTACGTCACCTTATAGCATGTCACCCTGTCCAATTATAGGCAAGAGTTATGGTTAATTCAATTAATCCTAATTCGAAATATGTAGTTTAGAAACACGTTGTCGTCTTTCAAGTAAATTTGAATTGATCTTGCATTGTATCAATATTACATCAAGTTGTGGTTCAGTTATATTTTTTGGCATAATTCTATTCGTTTGAATCCACAGTGTCAACAAATTGACAGAGCTAAGAAATATCGAGATGAGATGAGTTATACTAAATGGTAGAACTGTTCCGAATCAAATTCATCCTTATATTTCAACCTATACTAAATGACTATAAATGTGATTCCCAAATATTTATATATAATATAACTTTTCAAATAAAACTACTTTGTTGACCTTTAAGTTATGTGGTTAATTTAATATAAGTTTGGTTGTTAATAAATGGTTTCGACCCATTGTCGATTTTTTTAACCTTCAACTATTTAGTGGAGGAACTTAAAAGTTATATGCAACATATTTTTTTAGGAAACACATTTAGTGATTACAGTACAGATTAAAATTTAAGGAAGAATTACTTTGGCACTAACCTAAAATTATAATTGCTATAAACAAGCTTCATTCTCAGATGATAGATGAGTTGAAACCTAGATCCACACTATGGAAACATTTCCATAAAATGAAAGTACCTGCTATATACAGAGATAGATATGTGAAACTTCAACGGGAACATTCAAGTCCTCAGCCATTTTGGTAGAACTTTTGAAGACGGTTTCTTGGTAATGCTGTTTTCTTCTTTATTGTGATTTTTTCTTGTACTTTTTTCGGATTTCTTGGATTTCTATTCATATTTCATAGCCTCAGAGAAAATATTTCCCGATGTCGTCAGGTTTCGTCGTGACTCATTTCATCTTCATTTATATGACGGTAATCAGCCTTTCCATGTGAATGTAACTCCTCGTGCCCAACGAATCGTCGAAATACTTTAAAAAAGATATATAAAATTAATATTAAAGATTAATTTTGTTACATATACCAATTAAATAATTTAATTGTGTGTGTTTTAACATAAAATATGTCATTAATTATAAAAATCTTGAATACAGATGAAAATTATACTTACATTTAAATCCAATTCTTGGGCCACTAGAATCTTTACACCATTTGCCTTTTGCATCGTACTTTAAGATTTCAATCTTAATTTATTCTGAAAACAAGTTAATTAGGTATTAATGTGTTGTTTTAAGGAGCGTCATATACATGAAAGTACTTATTCTTTGTTTAGTTGGGAATTCCTGTAAGTAAATTAATGAATTTAGACAAAAATATTCACTAAAAATAACAGTTTGATACGATCTGTTTCATTTCTAGCATTACTATAAACAAGTATTTCTTCTGATTATCATTTCCAATGAGGCAGGGACTCATTAATAAAAGCGAGAATTTTTATCTAATAATTTTGAATTGAAGCGTAGGAGCAACTTCAGAGAGATGTGGTTCGTATGAAATAAAAGTTTGAAATGATTAAAGTTTGGTGGTAAACAAGTAAAGAAAACTTTTTGGTCTACCTGATTTTATGAACAAAATTGAAATTAGTTTATGACAACGAAATTCAAATGTCTACAAATAAATAACGAATTAATAAATAAAACATTGAAATTTGTTTATGGGAACGGAATTCAAATGTCTACAAATGAATAACGAATAGTTAATGTTATAAGCTCCTTAGAGAACAACTTAGGAAACTTAGTTTTTAATTTTTTTACATGTAGATAAAGTAGGAACATATTGTATAAAATTTCATAAGACACAATCAACCAATGATAATTGATAGTTTAAAGTGTAAACCTCAGTACTCATGCAAACACTATACTTACTCATCATTGGTCCAATTCACTCGAGGCAGGTTATGTTAGAATATCTAGACATCGTGTATAACGGTTGTGATGACAACGGATAATAAAAACAACAGAAGAGCGTAGTTATAGAAACAGAGTTAAGTTGTAAAAGCAGAGTTAGTTGTATACAGCCCACCAATGTTGTAAGATAGTCAATAAGCGTTTTACTGAGTACCTTGCATTATCATTCCACGTCGCCTTGTAAGCAGGCATGTTCTAACTATTAACTTTTGTATTTTGACCTTAATGGAAACAAATACTTCCAGTGCTTCCGTGTCCTTTCGGTGAGCACAGGGGTGCGTCGTCAGGATTTCGAGAACACCTCCATAGGCGTATCCCACTTTGTGGAAGACTTCTGCGTTTTGGAGGTGTGGGGTGGCTGGTCGGGAGGAAGGATTGGTGTTAGGGTTAGAAGTAGGAGTACTTCCAGGATTTACCGATGGTATCTGTAGCTTAGCAGACAGCTTAATGCATTACTTACTTTCATTCGTTGTAATTCACCCTCTAGTTCCGAGATTTTAATCTTAACGTCTAGTTTTCGAGTACCTCTTAGCACTACGCCGTTTTGCTTCCGTAATTGTGGACGGATCATCACCAACAAATCGTTCTGCTGATAACACTAGTGATTCACCTTCGATAGATGATAGTGCCATATGCGCATCACATTCAGGTGCAAAATTACCGTAACGTTGCGGTGCCTTTCCTACTCCCCCGCTCTTTCGTTGAGTTACCTCGCTGATACCCATGTTATCCAAATAAACGCCGTTACCAACACAAGCCAAATTAGTACTGTGGATTTCTCCAGTTTTATCAGTACGCGACTGTTCATCATCATTTGGTTGAACTGCTTTACCGTCACACGTACTCCCACTATCTGTAACCGCCTCTGAACCGATTATCTCTACTAACTTTGATCGATTTAATACCGATGATTCATTGAATGTTACATTTCGACTAAAAATCAGCTCTGTTGTTCAATATCCCAAAGTTGATACGTACCAAACGCCGCACCATAACCAAGCATAATACATTTTGTTGCTTTTGCTTGTAATTTCAACCGCTTTTCATGTGGAATATTATTGTAACATTCAGAACCAAATATTCGAAGGTTTGACAGCTCCGGTTTCTTTCCAAACCAAATTTCTGCTGGTGTCTTGTCTTTAAACTGCTTTCCAACCGCGTTCGTTGGCGATCAATTTTTGATATAATTTGCCGACATAATTGCTTCATTCCAAAACTTATTTTCCATCCCACTGGCCAAAAGCATTGTCGTAGCCTTGTTTTGCAGCGTTTCATTTAAACGTTCAGATACTGAACCAACGGTGACTAACATCTGAATACCCTTTTGTTTGCAGTATTCTTTAAATTCGTTTGACGTATATTCACCACCGCCATCATGTCTCAATTTTGACACCTTTGAGCCATGAAGTGCCTCAGCCATTGCAACAAATTCCTTGAATTTACCAAACGTTTCACTTTTCTTTCTTTTTCTCTTGATGCAATAGACCATGGATGCTCTCGAATAATCATCCATGAATGTCACAAAATAACGTGACCCATCGTATGCATTCGTTGGATACGGTCCACAAACATCACTGTGAATCAATTCCAAAACTCGCAATGAACGTGTATTTGAATTTCTTGGAAACGGTGAACGAACATGTTTTCCAAGTACACACGATTCGCACAACTGTGTATCCTTTTTTTTACATTACTCATACCAATAGCCATATAATTGGCTAACTTTTTCATGTCATTTCGGTTGAGATGACCAAGTCTAAAATGCCATAAATTCTGTGATATTGTATTCAATTTATTCACTCTTGTAAATCCCGCAAACACATTGTTGTCAACGTACAAAGTCACTTCATACATTCTTCCATTTACGCGTCCGACAAACTTTTCGATACCATTCAGTGATACATAGGTATAATCACCCTCAAACACAATTCGATATCCCTTTTGTGTTAGTCTTCGAATTGACATCAAGTTGCATTTCAAATCATTCACGAATAGAACGTCCTCCATTGTTTTTACCGATGTGTCACCATGGTGAAATGTTTTAACGAGAATGTCACCACGTTGCTTTGCAACAATGCTTTGATTTTTCTTGGCAACCGAAATGCTTATTTCATCAATTGGTTCCAAATTTATCGAAGAACATCTTCTGATTCACCATATGCTGAGTCGCTCCAGAATCTAAAACAAATTTTATTTCCGCGTAATTACCGCTATTCTGCTGCAATTGAGCGTTAAATGCCTTCGATTCTGCCAAATTCTCTTTGGTACCATCTTCAGCAATTGCATACATCGATGAACCGCTTGCTCTGTTTGCGCTTTCTCTATTTGACCTCTCTTTTTTGTTTTTATTGCGAAAACATTGAGCCTATTTGTGTCCAGGCTTTTTACACAAATGACATATAATTGTCTTATTCCCAGCAAACATTGCTCCAGGCTCAATTGATTTACTTGAACCATTTCCACCAGTCCGCTTATTGTACTCATCCATTAACCGAGTTTTAACAAATTCTACAGTTAACTTTGATTGATCCATCGTTTCCGATGGTGTCACTAGGTTATCATAACCTCTTGGCATAGTAATCAACAAATGTACAACCACATCAAGCTCTTCCATTTTAGCTCCCGTTGACTTTAACTCTCGAATTCTCTTATCAAATTGCAAAAGGTAACTTATCATATCATCTGACTCATTATATTTCATTGTCAGCAATTGTTTTCGTAATAAAACTTGCGACGCCACACTTTTCCTTTCGAAAATCGTGCATAATGTGTCGAACATATCCTTTGCCCGAGCTTTTTCGCGAACATACTCAAGTTGGCTATCATGAACTAACTGTACTAATATCGAAACACATTTCTTTTCATTCAACTTAATCGTAGGATGTTTTGTCACATCTTTTTCCGCTGTAAGAATGACCTCCAACGATTCCTCGATGAATCTTCTCAACTCCATTTCATCAAGCAAAATTCCCACACGATATTTCCAATTGCTAAAATTCGTGCCATCGAATTGTTGAATTTTTAGAATGTTATTTACGGTAACGTTCGCCATCTTTGTCTGTTGCCTTCACCACAATTGACTTTCAACCTCAATTGTATAACTTTATTCTGCACGCACTGGGCCCATAACCTCAGAGAATATGCAAGAAATTGCAGTAATTTATTCAATCAAATAATTGAAATACAAAGGATGAATCAACAAAAAAGACGGCTACTACTGAGCTCTTGAGCTGTTTCTCTCAAACTGACTCTCACTGTTTCTTGATCACCAAGGTTACCTCGGTCGCCTTCGTTTGTCAATTGTTATTGTTTTTTAACATACTTTATTCTATTTTATTGTTTATATTAACGTTATGTCTAACTCCATTTGGGGGTCTGATGTCGGTGAGGCGCTTTGCCGAATTTTGCTGTTGTTACTTACTTTAGATAGTTAACTCTTGGAACGGAGTCGTGCTCAGGGTTTACCGGGCGGTTGACCTTTCTTTCTGCCAATAGAACCTGGATTTGAACCGCCTTTTCCTTTCCTTCTTTCACGGTTTTTGTCTCTTAGTAGGAACTTCTTGTGGAACGGAACTAGCGATGTGCCGTCCGGTTCCAATAGGATTCGGAACCACTCGACCTTTTGCAGGCACACTTGCTGTTTTCCCATTTCATTATCGCTAATTCGGTTATTAAACTCTTTATAGTACGAAAACAAAAATTTAATTCAGTTGTTTCTTGGATTGGTAACCAAGGTTACCAGACAAGTAAACAAATTTTTTCATTTGTCTGAATTTGGTAACTAACTAAATTCAGACAAAAGATGGACACTAAATAAACACAAAAATATCACTACAAACACTTTTGAAAACTGAGGTGTGAGTGTGATGAGAATAATAGTCGATGTTACAAGAACACTGATCGTTTATTATATTATTACAAAGTGTGCACTCGGCTAGAAACGTCAAAGACTAAAAACTAAGAACTAAAAACCCTGCGTAGCATGACGCTTGCGTTAGGGCATCTATACAGAGTGTTCCAAGTATCAATGTGCAATTTCATTCCTTAACAAACACTTTTCCGTAGTTGCTACTCAAATTTGGATAAATGACGATTGTTACCGCTGCCATTGGTAACGACAGAAAGGTCTCTTATTGTTAGCGACTTTTGTCAATTGTTCAAAGTGCAACCAGGGAATATTGTTGATAGTAACAATTTTTGTTTGAGTTGTTCGTCCTTCTTCTGTCTGAATTTAGTTATAATAGTTACCATAATCGAAAGAGAAGAGTTGTTAACGCTAATCCCAAATCTTTATCCCAACCAGCCACCCACACTCCTGCAAAGTCTTCCAGATCCAAAACTCAGGAACTCGGTCACCCCCAAGGAGGTGATGTCGAAATTGTCTAACTGCGATTCACCCCACCAGTTATGATTCATTGTTCAAATTTATGTATATCGAATTGTATTAAAGTATTTTAAACCAAGTACACTAAGAATTAGAAGAGACTTCTCATAGAGAAGAAACTTTTAAATTGGTTTGGGAAAAACCAGCGCTAATGATTAGCCGTCTCAGATCTCAATTTCGGTTAATATTTTTTGACAGCTCATTGACAATCTTGGCAAACTGATCTTTGTATAATTTCGTTTTGTTTGGTGTTCAATCCTATAATGCTCTTTGGCGAATTACTGAGAGAGGTTATTTCAATTTGCCAAAATATGCGGAAAGTGGGAAGGTCCTAATTATGTGATGTGAATTTATAAGTTTAACAGAATTGAAAAAAAGCAGCTAAAAAAGATGTTTAAGTGTTATTATTATCTTATCAAAGAAAATATATAAAATTTTGATATTTGTTAGGAATAGCAATGTCTAATTAACAATTCACACACTTTTGTCGATGCATATTCTTCAGACAACAAAAGTTTGTTTTACTTTTGATTAATAAACATATCGCCTTCATTGCTGTTGAAACCTGAATATGTACAAAATATCATTTGATTTCAAAACTGATCTTGAACAATTATTTGATAACTTCTTACAATTTCGTCATTGGAAAGACAAAAACAACAAAAGAAATAAGTATTTACACTTCGTTAGCTGTTTGTTTCACTTTTTAGCCTTCAATGCAGACACAAATCTAATATTTTTCAATGAACTCAGAAGTCTTGATTTATCTGGTAATAGAGGTCCTTATGATATTCCTTCTACAGTATTGAATGAATTGTGGATTATCATTAACAAAGCCTCTAACAATGAAATTTAAAATGTTTTTAAAATCTACTTTATTTCCTAACGTACGTAAAAAATCGTTTGTTATACCTACCTTAAAGGATGGAGGTAGTTTACTTGTTGTTTTCCAAAATTGTCCAAAAAAATCATTTCCAAAATAATTATGCCATAGTTCCAAAATATTATAAATGAGAGTCAACATGAATTTTGCAAATGTAAATCTTCTGCGACCAACCTTCTTATTTATAACCTTTCGACAGTTGGTGCTCTTGAAAATCATTTACAGGTTGATGCTGTTTATACAGACATTTAAAAGGCATTTGATAGAATCTGCCATGATTTATTGTTTGCTAAACTAAATGGGCTGGATTTGACAAGTAATTTTTCCACTGTAAATAATCATAACGATTGTAATGTAAAGTGATTAGTTTTTATAAAAAAATTAATCAACACCATATTCGCAAGTTATACTTTAGATAAAAGATATTAATGTAATGTGTTTGAAATTTAAAAATGAGTAATAGATTGGGCGGTAGTTTTTCTAGAAAAGTTGGTTCGGCTCAAGCTACAATGAATTTGGGTAAATGTAAAAGAAAAGGTGGAGCATATCTTGGTGCTTTTGCCCACACATTAAAGTAGCTTTTTACACAAATACTGCTGTAGGATCCCAGGTTCTGCGATGTTTTGTCGTATAAAATAACCTCTTTCCATAATCGGTATCGCGATTATAAGTACAGCAATTAAGAAGAACTAAATACTCTCACATTAGCTGTCAAAATTCCCAGAGTTGTCAAAACGTGCGGACTCCATAAGAACTCGTTAGGAATATTTAAACAATTACAATAATGGCAACTTGATGCCATTATTGTGGAGATGTCGATTACTTGTCCTGAAAGTCACGGAAATCAAATTAGTTGCAGATCTATCGTCGACATACAAAAACTGTCTGTGATTCTGACTGATAATTAACATGTGAAAAGAAATTGTTTTTGTTAACTTTGTTAACTTTATATTTCCATTAGAATAGATTGCTGCTAAGAGAAGTTCCAACTATTATAATTTAGTTTGAATATGTGATACCGACGACGTGAGGGATGAAATTGAAAACAGGATAACTAGATGTATTTACACATAAATAAAATTTTAATTAATTAGTAATTACAAAACTAAACGAACATTTGGGAGTGGGTGTGGGATTGAGTGACATTTTGCGAACTTTCAAGTTTCAATAGCAATGAAGGAATTTTGTTTATCAAATAAAAGAAAATAACATTTATGTTGTTAAGATTACGTTTCTTTGAGACATATGCCAGACGTTAAAATATAAACGAAACATCCAATGTCCAATTAAACCTTATTCGAAATATGTAATTTAGAAAAAAGTTGTCTTCTTTCAAGTAAATTTGATTTGTTTCTTTCATAGTATTAATATTACATCAAATTGTGGTTCAGTTATATTTTTAATATATTTCTATTTGTTTTAATCGAAAGTGTCAACAAATTGACAGAGAAAAGAAATATCGAGATGATTTTTCGATTTGTTATAATAACTTTAATGACAGTGATTCATTTATTTAATGACCACATTACAAATCACATCTGTGTGTGAAATGATATGGTCAAATGTCACGTGTTGATTACCAGGAAACTTTTGCACAAACAGTCAGGTGAGATTCAATACGATTGTTACTATCTGTGGCTGTACAAAATAATCACAAAATCAAGTAACTAGACGTAAAGACAGCATTTTTATATGGAGAACTTGAACACACCTATTTATGACTTAACAAGAAGGGTTGGATCATGACGAAAACATGTTATGTAAATTGAACAAGTCACTATATGGGTTAAAACAATTCCCTTGCTGCTGGCATGCCAAATTCGGCTCTACACCGAAAAGAGTTTTAGTATTTATATGGAACAAATTTTAAACAGATTTGAAATGACTAATGCTAATCCTAATACTGTTCCAGTCGACCCTCACATAAAGCCACAGTGGGAAGATACTACCTACATAATAACGTCAAATTTTATTTGGCTACCATCGCAAATAATCTGACTTAGAGACAATAGATTTGTTGCCAGTTTAGGAACACATAATACTTTTGTAAAAAGCACCTTTTTGTTTTGACCTTCATCGTCATAATGGTCCAACCTCACTTGTACTGAACATTGCACAGATTATACTTTGTTGCCTGCGACTCTGATTTTATGTATGACAGGAGCCGTCATATTTTCAAGCATGTTCTTACGTCTTGTCATGTGTGACGATGCACCGGAAGCCACTTGCCATGGGTCATTTTGGCTGGATGTTGCCTCAAACACAACAGCATATGATGAACTACTTGCTTTTTGTTGAACATTCTTGGTCCTGGATTTGCATTTGAGGACTTTTATGACCTTACTTATTACAAGTGTAGCTCCCTTACTTACTTTGTTTCTTGTGGTTGTTCTTGTTGACTGAGAATACTGTTGAGTCACTTTCAGATTGTTTAACATCTTGTGATAGTTTTGATTTCACAGAAATTGAAGTTATCTTCATGCCGGAGCTTTCAATAGCAATAATCATTGGTTGATAGGACTCTGGTAGACCGGAGAGTAGCAATGTAACTAGCCATTCATCGTCAACTGCGAAACCAATGTTTCTGAGCTTGTGAGCAGTACACATAATTTTGCTCACATATTTCTCTACGTTTTGACATACAGTAAGTGAAGTATTATAGAGATCACGCAGCAGCCCATCACAGCGTGTCAACAAAGATTCATCAAATACTTATGAAAACGTATCCCATACTTCTTTTGCAGTACTACTCTCTTGCATGTGCACGTAATTTATTTAGTCAACTAGTAAATTTATCTTAATTTTGCCTTTGTGTCGCGTTTTGTGTCCACAATGACACATGTGGTGGGGTCTATGCAGTTCCACAACTCCTCTTGCTGTAGGTATGTTATTAGAGCAAATCGCCATGTTACGTAATTATCTCGGCCGGTTAACTTTTCAATTAATGCCAATTGATTGTTTGCTGACAATTTAAGAACCCTTATTCCAGATGTTACGAGAAAACACTTTTCAATTGTCGTATTGACGTTTTAGGTTAACTTCATTACTTTTCTCAGTAAGTAAGCCATTCTGGGCTTCCCTGGGCTTTTCTGGCTCCATAACCTGTTAATTTTTCTTAAAAGAATTTATTATTTCAGAAGAAAAACTTATATTTAAGAATTTTGTGTTAAAATTACAACTTAACTGTCTACAGGCACACAATTCAAATTACAATTTTAATAGTTTATGTGTAGTTTCAGTACACTTCTACAGGTCATCACAACAGTTACAATTGGATTCCCAAGAGGAAATGAAACATTATTTGTTTTAAGATGTGTTATAATTTTTCATTCTTTATAATAGCCTAAGCTACATTGCGCTGTAAATTGAGAAGAATGCTTCAGGTAAACTACTTTTGGTTAACAAGACAGCATTAAATTAACTGAGGAATGCATATTATCGGAATTTGTAAGCTCCTTGATTAATATTTATATGATCCCATTTTTCGCACATTTTGGCAGACTGAAATATCCTCTTTCTGTAATTCGCCAAAGAGCATTATAGGATCGGACACCAAACAAAACAAAATTACACAAAGATCAGTTGTCAAGATTGTCAGTGAGTTGTCAAAAAATACGAGCCGAAACTGAGACTGAGACGTCTAGCCATTAGTGCTACCAAATAATTCCATTCAATTAGAAACATTAAATAATTACTTTAATAACAAGGAGTTTATTTTCTATGAGAAGGCTCTTCTAATTCTTAGGGCACTTGGTCTAAAATACTTTAATACAATTCAATATACATAAATTTCAACACTGAACCATAAATGGTGGGGTGCGTCGTAGTTACACAATTTCGACATCACCTCCTTGGGGGTGACCGAGTTCCAAGAAGTTTTCTGAGTTTTGGAGCTGGGAGACTTTGCAGGAGTAGGGGTGGCTAGTTGGGACAAAGATTTGGGATTAGCGTTAGGAGTAGGGGTAACATCAGAGTTTACCGATAGTATCCCTAGTTTAGACGACAAAGCTGTGTAAGCACTCTTTCACTCTCTGTATCTCACCTTCTAGTTCCAAAATTTTATTCCTAAGAAAATCGGGTACCTCTGGAAACGTCAGCAGACTTTTGGGGTTTATTGAGTTTTTCACTTAGCTTTTCTTTTTTCCGGACCCTACACATAGTTTATTGGTTTAGTAACTGAGGTTACAAGCCAAATTAACAACTCTTCTCTTTCGATTATGGTAACTATTATAACTAAATTCAGACAAAAGAAGGACGAACAACTCAAAAAAAAATTGTAATTTTCAACAATATTCCCTGGTTGCTACCCACTCTTTGAACAATTGACAAAAGTCGCTAACAATAAGAAACTTTTAACTCACTTTTAGTGACCCTATTAAAGTTCCTATTAAAAGACAAGAGCCGAGAAATAAGAAAAGGAAAAGGAGGCCCAAATCCAGGTTCTATTGGCACAAAGGAAAGCGGTACCACATCCAACGACACAGCTAGTTATTGTAAAGCCTCAGTTTTGATCGGTTACCTTAGAGTACATTAGAGTACCAATTAATTCTCTGTATCGTGTAGGGTCTTTGAATGGTTTTAAATCTCTGTTAAATTTTGAGTGGCAGTCATACAGTGTTTTAATTGGATTGCAATCTACCATTCTGAATTTCTCTGAAATATATTTTTTTTGTTTAAGTATTACTCCTTTCTTACTTTGGTTAATTTCTATTCTAAAGAAAAACCTAGCAATCTTTGATCTTCAATTTCTCAGCTAATTCCCTCTTAATTTCATTACCAGTTTGATTTTCGACAGTTCTTTTGTACTCCTTAAATTTTTCAAAAACTTCTCCCTTTGACTTAAGGAAAAAACCTGGCACCACCTATTATATTCGTCTATTAATGTAAGAAGATATCTTGATCCACCGCTGAATCTGACTCGCATTGGTCCGCAGATATCTGAATGAACAATATTCAGTAACTGCTTACTTCTTTCTTCTCTATCAGTAAAGGGTTTCCTTGCTTGCTTACCTCGTTGACATTGTCACACCACATGGGTAATTTATCATTATCCAATTTATTACCGTGTACCAGTCGCTTTCTGTACAAATCCTGTACGCCTTTATAATGTAGGTACTCTAGTTGTCTATGCCACAGGACCATTTTGTTTGAATTTCTATGCATTATTCACTTGTAGACATTTGAATTTCGTTGTATATAAACATATTACAATATTTTTCATAAAATCAAGTAGCCCAAAAAGTTTTCTTTATTTGTTTACAACAAAACTCTAATCAGTTAAGACTTTTATTTCATAAGAAACACATCTTTCTGAAGTTGCTCCTACGCTTCAATTCAAAATTAATAGTTAAATATTCCCTCTTTATTAATGAGGTTCTTCCTCATTGAGAATTGTAATTAGCAGAAATACTTATGTACAGTAGTGCTAGAAATGAAACCGATCTTACCAAACTGTTATTTTTAGGGAATAGTTTTGGCTAAATTCATTATTTATATTTACAGGAATTCCCAACTAAACACAGAATAAGGCTCCATAAAATAACACATTGATTTGTTTTCAGAATAAATTATGATTATTTTTTTATTGGAGCAAAGAGGGGGAAATCTACAAGACGTAGTGCCGGACTTTACCGACTAAAAACCCCTCTCCGGGCAATGATCCGAAGATCATGACCTAAGAGTAGTTAACCATAAAGGTTTAGGAAAATATAAGGGAAAACTAAAGAGGTACGTAACAATCGCTACATAGTAAAGAAAAGATGTTCAAAAGAGACGCAGAGGTCTAGACAGCCAAGAGACAAGGTCTCTTGTATCTGTCGGATTCACAGGGTTGGATATCATGCAAGCATGCAATCTCCGGATTAGAGTGTTGAAAGATAGATCTCCGGAGGTTGAGGGCATGCTATTTTCTCTGAGGCTATGAAATATGAAAAAATATGCAAGAAATCCGAAAAAAGGTCAAGAAAGAGTCACAATAAAGGAGAAAACAGCAATACCAAGAAACCGTCTTCAAAAGTTCTATCAAAAAGGCTGAGGACAGGAATGTTCCCATTGGAGTTCCACATATCTGTCTGTGTATAAAGAAGGTACTTTCAATTTATGGAAAGTTTTCCATAGTATGGGCATACGTTTCAACTCAAATAACATCTGAGAATTAAGCATGTTTATAGTAATTATAATATTAGAATTGTGCCGTAGTAGTTTTTGCTTATATTTTAATCTGTAATTTATGACGGAAAATGTGATTCATTAATAATTATATTGTGTATATCTGTATATTTTTCCACTGAATATTTGGATGTTGAAAAAATCGGCAATGTGTCGAAACCATTTTATAACACCAAATTAATATTAAAATATCGACATAAGTTGAACAAAGTAGTTTTATTTGTATAGTTATGTTATATTTAAATATTTGGGAATATCATTTATGGTCATCCACTGTAGGTTGAAATACAAGGATGAGATTGATTCGAAACAGTTCTACCATCAAAAATATTATAACAAATTGAAAAATCATCACGATATTCCTTTGCTCTGTCAATTTGCTGAGACAGTGGATTAAAACGAATTATAAGAAAAGATATAACTGAACCACAATTGGGTGTTATATTAATACAATGTAAGAATCAAATCAAATATGCTTGAGAGAAGACAACTTTTTTATAAATTACTACATACTTCTGACATATGCCATAAAGAAACGTAATTTGACATGTTATTTTCTTTTTTGACAAACAATTCGTTGCTATTGATACTTGTTTGCAAAATGTCACTCAATCACACACTCACTCGTTTTATTTTTTAATTACAAATTAATTAAAATTTTATTTGTTTTCAATTCTATTCCTCACCTTATAGTAGTTGAAACTTCTCTTAGCAGCAATCTATTCTAATGGAAATATAAAATTAACAAAGTTAACAAAAACAATTTCGTTTCACATATTAATTACCTGTCGAAAATAAATGTCGACGAGAGATCTGCAACTGATTTGATTTCAGTGACTTGCAGGGCTCGTAATCTAAACCTTCAGACGGTAAGTTGCTATTTTTGTAACTGTTTAAATATTTCACCTTTTTAAATCAACAGTAAATTCAGGTAGTTGATTCTTTCAGCTTGAATAAGTGAGCGACAGATTTCAACCATGCACTGAATTTTTCTCCTTCACCTTTAATTATCACCCTCAAACAACACTAATATACCAATCTTTCCATATTTGATAATTTTATGTCGTAATTTATTTAGATTCTTCATGTCTGGATGACAAGTTCAAATAATGTTAACACAATTTATAAACCAAATCATGAAATAGTGATTTCTATTTCACAATTTTCTGGGGAAATAAAGATTTGAAATCCTTGTTGGGTTGAAATTTATAATTAATAGATTTATCTGCTGCAGTTTTGTTAAAACTTTCATCTACTTTAGTGCATATATATTTTTAGTTGTAGTATTTTCGTTCTGCTTATTCGGTTATCATATAATCCCGATACCGATCATGGAAAGAAGTAATTATATACAATCAAACATCGCGGAGCCTTGTATCCTATTAAGCAGTATTCTTCTAAAATATCTGTAATAAGGTATATCATAATTGAAATGAAAGTTTATGCTCTTATAGACATTCAAGAAGTGAGACACAATTTACTTGCTTTACCTGTATGCTCCATACTTGCTTCAAAAATATGTTAAAATCGTGGTAGTAACTCTCCATATGCGTTGGGATGTAGATGGAGTTCTTAGATACTTTATTTAAATTTGCATTCTGTAAAAAGAAATAATTTTTGAGGGTATTGCAAAAATTATCTTCAAAAATTGATTGAATAAATCATATTGTAGAAGAGAATGAAAAACACAGTGACCAAAGATTTTTTTGAAAGAAGGAAAATAACGGAGCGATTTTTAATTAGGGATGTCTCAATTTGATTATACGGCGTTGTAGTGCGTTGATTCAGTCAACCAAAGGGGCGGTATATATAACACGATATTTTACACTAAATACTCTCTGTACTCTGTAATATTGTATAACTTTGGTTAACTTTCCATATATATACAAATCGGGATTTTTTTTTACAGTTTCTAAGACATTTTGGTGTTTTGTTAATATATCTTATCTCCTAACTTTATTTAAGTGAACTTTAAATATAATTGGTAATATTTTGATACAGCAAAATAAAAGCCCACGGGAAATTTTCATGTGGCTTGATTTCCGAGTATTTCATGATTAATTAACACTATTTGAAATCAGAGCTCTGAAATAGATATATTTCGTTATTAATGTAATTGTTACAATATTCCGCCTTGATTAACTGCAATAAATTCTGTATCTAAGGGAATCCAAATTTAAAAAAACAACAGAACACTTGTTGTAACCTAGCATCTGTAATTTACAACTGTTCCCAAAACTTAATTTAAAATATTAACAATTTCAACATTCAAGAGATGCTGTGAAACTTTAGAACAGTAGGTGTCTCACCATTCAAAAAATCAACAACAACATCCGCGCCATTAATTTATTTCAGATGTAATTCATAAGGAATAACACATAATTTCTAAGGAAAGTCAAATTTGATGATTAACATCAGTGGATCAAATTTAAATGGAAAATGTGTGTGGTTTAAATTAACGGTTAAGACTTGAATAATACTATTTGGAGTAAATAATTAAATTATTTATTAACAATTTCTTAAAACGAGAGAATAAGTTTTTGAGAACTCTGGTTCTGTACGTGTGTTTTGACAACTAACTGTCAACTGATGTTGGAGATTTTGCTTGTTGGACGATTTTATAATGGCCTTACCAAGTACACAAAGTTGTTCTTCTAAATTGTCGAGATATTCTGAACACAGGATCCTATAATAATAATCGAGGAGCTATTTTCCTGTCACAGTTAACTGTGTAGCATTCTGCTGATATAATTTAATTTACAATGCGAAAAAATATCTTATTCTTGAAAATAAAGCTTACGCTATAACAGAGTCAAGAATTGAGACGCAATTTACTTGGAAAATCATTTATTTAGAATACCGATCAGACATGTAGTAGATGTTAAGATTCTGCATATAGCATATAGATAAACCAAGTAAATTGTGTGTCACCTCTTGAATGTTTATCTTTCTTTTCAGTTATGTTATACCTTATTGCACGGTAAAGTAGTTTTTTTAGAAAAATACTACTTAAAATGATCCCAGGTTCCTATAATCGCGATTATAAGATTAGCAACTAATTAGAATGAAAATACCCCAACATGCCCAAGTAGTCTAATTTGTCAGCAAGTTGTCAAAACGTGCGTAGCGGTTACGAGCTCTCAAGAAAACGTGGAGACACTTATAATATATATGTGCACTAAAGTAGATGAAAATTTCATCAAAATTACAAATGAGCTATTAATTATAAATTTCAACTCAACAAAGATTGCAAATTTTTACACAGAAAATTGTGATTTGATTTTGTTTATAAATTGTGTTGTCATTATTTGAACTTGTCATCTAGACATGAGGAATCTAAATAAATTTTGACATAAAATTAGCAAAATTAGAAGGTATCTTAGTGTTGTTTGAGGGTGATAATCCAACCAAACGTGAAAGAGAGAAATTCAGTACCTAGTTGAAATTTGCCGCTCACTAATTCTTGCTTAAAGAATCAACTACGTGAATTATTTTTTGATTTAAAAAGGTGACATATTTAAACAGTTACAATAATAGGAACCTACTGTCCGAAGGTTCCGATTACGAGTCACTGAAATCAAATCAGTTGTAGATGTCTCGACGACATTTATTTTCCATCAAAGGAATACTGTCTGTGAATCTGACAGATAATTAACATGTGAATAGAAATTGTTTTCATTAACTTTATACTTAAATGCAGAAATATATTTTGCTACTAAGAGAGGTGGGGGATGAAATTGAAAACAAGTAACTTGCCTGATGTATATACACATAAATAAAATTTTAATTAATTAGTACAAAATTAAACGAACATTTTGGAGTGAGTGTTGTATTGAGTGACATTTTGCAATCTTTCCTGTTTCAGTTGCAACGAAGGGAGATATGTTAGTCAAATAAGAGAAAATAACATTTATGCTGCTAAGATTACGTCACCTTATGATGTATGTCAGCCTGTCCAATTATAGGCAAGAGTTATGGTTAATTCAATTAAACCTAATTCGAAATATGTGGTTTGGAATCACGTTGTCTTCTTTCAAGTAAATTTGATTTGATCTTACATTGTATTAATATTACATCAAATTGTGGTTCAGTTATATTTTTTGTTATAATTCTATTCGTTTGAATCCACAGTGTCAACAAATTGACAGAGCAAAGAAATGTCGAGATGAGTTATAATAACTTTAATGGTAGAACTGTTCCGAATCAATTTCATCCTTATATTTCAACTTACACTAAATGACTATAAATGTGGTTCCCAAATATTTAAATATAATATAACTTTCCAAATGAAACTACTTTGTTTTGTGGTTAATTTAATTAATTTTAACCTCCAATTAGTTAGTGGAAAGAAGTACTTAAAAGATATATGCGACATAATTTTTTAGGAAACACATTTACTGATTACAGTACAGATTAAATTTTAAGGAAGAATTACTACGGCACTATTCTAAAATTATAATTAGAATAAAGAAGCTCAATTCTCAGATGTAGGATGAGTTATAAGGTAGGTCCATACTATCGAAACATGGGACTCGAGATGGCGATCTGTGGTACAAGAATTGAACTTCTATCCAAAGAAAATTTCGACACGAGGCGGATTCAGGTAGAGGCGTTACTTACCAAAATCGATACCTGGAATTTCGTTAATGAAGTATCAAAGTCAGTTAGATGTCAGGGTGACAAAAAAAGTGAATCAGCGCTTAAAACGTGGATGTAAATAAGATAAAAAGGTAAATGCGGACATAATCCTATGCATAAGCCCATCGGACCTCAAGAGTATCAAAGGATGCGAGATTTCCAAAGATGTATGGCACTTTTGAAACAATTATTTTATATATTTTATATATTTTATATTATTTGATTAAGTATAAATAAAATTGGATAACGATAAATTACCCACGTGGTGTGGCATATATCAATGAGGTAAATATGCAAGGACACCCTTTACTGCCAGATAATTAAGAAGTAAGCAGTTACTGAATATTGTTCATTCAGACATCTGCGGACCAAAGCGAGTTAGAACCAGAGGTGGATCAAGATATCTTCGAACATTTATAGACGATAATAGTGGATGGTGCAAGGTGTATTTTCTCATGTCAAAAGGAGAATTTCTTGAAAAATTTAAGGAGTACAAAAGAACTGCTGAAAAACGAACTGGTAATGAAAGTAAGATAGAATTAGCTGAGAAATTGAAGATCTAAGAATGCTAGGTTTATTTTGGAATAGAAATTAACCAAAGTACGAAAAGAGTAACACTTAAACAAAAAAAATATATTTTAGAAAGTTAACAGAGATTTAAAAATGTTCAAAGACTCCACACGATACAGAGAATTAATTGGTACTCTAATGTACTCTAATCCAGCCGATCAAAACTGGGGCTTTACAATAATTGGCTGTGTCTTTCTGACAATCGAACCTGGATTTGAGCCGCCTTTTCATTTTCTTATTTCACGGTTTTTGTCTCTTAATAGGAACTTCTTCTGAAATGAAACTGGCGATGTGCCGTGTGGCCCCAATAGGACTCTGAAGCACTCAAACTTCTTGCAGGCACGCTTGCTGTTTACTCATTTCATGACCGCTAATTCAGTTATTAAACTGTTTATAGTACGAAAACCTAAACTTAATTCAGTTGTTTCTTGGATTGGTAACCAAGGTTACCAACCAGGTAAACAAATTTTTTTATTTGTCTGAATTTAGTAACTAACTAAATTCAGACCAATTCAGTTACCATATTCGAAAGAGGAGAGTTGCTGGTAACTTCGGTTACTAAATCAATAAACTATGTGTGTGAACTATGTGTAGTGTCCGGAAAAGAGACAAGCTAAGTGAAAATCTCAATAAAAACCAAATGTCTGCCGACGTTTCCAGAGGTACCCGATTTCCTTAGTGTTCAAATTTATGTATATTGAATTGTATTAAAGCATTGCATATTCTTCAGACAACGGAAGTATGTTTTACTTTTGATTAATAAACATATCGCCTTCATTGCTGTTGGAACCTGAATATGTACAAAATGTAATTTGATTTCAAAACTGAACTGAACTGAACAATTATTTGGTAACTTACAATTTCGTCGTTGAAAAGACGAAAACTACAAAAGAAATAAGTATTTAGTCTTTACACGTGAGCTGTTTGTTTCGTTTTTTAGCTTTCAATGCAAACACAAATTTAAGCAATATCGTTTTGTCATGAAAATATTTTGGTTTATATTCAAAAAATAATAATAATTTTTTCCAGATTGATGTTTTTAATGAACTCAGAAGTCAGATTTATCTAGTAATAGAGGTCCTTATGATATTCCTTCTACAGCATTGAATGAATTGTGGATTATCATTAACAAAGCCTCTAAAAATGGAATTTAACTTGTTTTTAAAATGTGCTTTATTTCCTAATGTACAGAAAAAATCATTTATTACACCTACCTTAAAGAATGGAGATAGTTTACTTGTAACAAATTTAGGCCTGTATGAAAAATGTTTTGTATTCCATAATTGTCCAAAAAAATTCATTTTCAAAATAGTTCCAAAATATTATAAATGAGAGTCAACATGGATTTTGCAAATGTAAATCTTCTGCGACCAACCTTCTTATTTATAACAATTCGACAGTTGTTGCTCTTGAAAATCATTTACAGGTTGATGTTGTTTATACAGACTTTTAAAAGGCATCTGATAGAATCTGCCATGATTTATTGTTTGCTGAACTAACTGGGCTGGAGTTGTCAAGTAAGTTTTCCACTGTAGATAATCATAACGATTGTAATGTAAAGTGATTAGTTTTTTTAAAAAAATAAATCAACATTATTTTCGAAAGTTACACTTTACATAAAAGATTTTAATGTAATATGTTTGAAATTTAGAAATGTGTAACAGATTAGGCGGTAGTTTATCTAGAAAAGTTGGTTTGGCTCAAACTAAAATAAATTTGCGTAAATGTAAAAGAAAAACTGGTGAATATTCTGGTGCACTGATTGCAGAACAATTTTTAGATGGGATGGACAGTAATTTAGCATATAAATTCCAGCTTAAAGTATGCGTTATTGTTGAAGAAGAAATAATGTGTAGAAATAGTTAATCTTTCCATTTCTCTGTTAACATCAACTATTATTGACTAGTAATTAATAAGTCAACTTAGTTGTCACGCCCTTCCATATTCTGTCATTGTCAAAACTTTTCGGGTTATTCATCAAACTCTCTAATACCCTCAAAAATTATTTCTTATTACAAATTGCAAATTTAAATAAAGCATCCTAAGAACTCCATTTACAACTCAACGCATATGGAGAGTTACTACCACGATTTTAATATATTTTTAAAGCAAGTGTGGAACATATAAGTAAAACAAGTAATCGTGTCTCACTTCTTGAATGTCTATAATTTCGTAAGCGTTCCTTTTAATTATGTTGCCCTTGTTGCACTATAAAGTAGATTTTTAGAAAAATAATGGTTAATAGGATTCCAGGTTCTGCGATGCTTTGTCGTATAAAATAACCTCTTTTTATAATCGGTATCGCGATTATAAGATCAGCAATTAACCAGAACGGAAATACTTCAACATTAGTTGACTAAGTTGTCAGAAAGTTGTCAAAACGTGCGTACTCGATAGCAACTCTCAAGAAAACGTGGAGACACTAAAAATATATATGTAATAAATCAACAAAAGAATGCTATTACTTATAAATTTCTACTGTAAAAAGATTGCAAATCTTTACGCAGAAAATTGTAGAATAGAAATCAATATTTCATGATTTGGTTTAAAAGTTGTGTTGACATTATTTGAACTTGTCATCCAGACATGAGGAATCTAAATAATTTTCGTCATAAAATTAGCAAATATGGAAACATTGGTATCTTAGTGTTGTGGGAGAGTGATAACCCAACCAAAAGTGAAAGAGAAAAATTCAGTGCATAGTTGAAAATTGTCGCTCACTAATTCAAGCTGAAAGAATCAACCACGTTAATTTACTGTTGATTTAAAAAAGTGAAATATTTAAACAATTACAATAATGGCAACTTTTTGTTTGAGGATTTCGATTACGAGTGCTGAAAAATCACGGAAATCACGAACTTTCAAGTTTCAGTAGCAATGAAGGAATTTTGTTTATCAAATAAAAGAAAATAACATTTATGTTGCTAAGATTACGTTTCCTTGTGACATGTGCCACACGTTACAATATAAACAAAACGTCCAATGACCAATTAAACCATATTCGAAATATGTAATTTAGAAAAAAGTTGTCATCTTTCAAGTAATTTTGATTTGTTTCTTTCATTGTATTAAAATTACATCAAATTGTGGTTATATTTTTATTATATTTCTATTTGTTTTAATTGACAGTGTCATCAAATTGACAGAGAAAAGAAATATCGAGATGATTTTTCGATTTGTTATAATAACTTTAATGACAGTGATTCATTTATTTAATGACCACGTTACAAATCACATCTGTGTGTGAAATGATATGGACAAATTGCACGTGTTGATTACCAGGAAACTTTTGCACAAACAATCAGTTCAATACGATCGTTACTATCTTTGGCTGTACAAAATAATCACAAAATCAAGTAACTAGACGTAAAAACAGCATTTTAATATGGAGAACTTGAAGACACCTATTTATGACTTAACAAGAAGGGTTGGATCATGACGAAAACATGGTATGTAAATTGAACAAGTCACCATATGGGTTAAAACAATTCCCTTGCTGCTGGCATGCCAAATTCGACTCTACACCGAAAAGAGTTTTAGTATTTATATGGAACAAATTTTAAACAGAATTGAAATGACTAATGCTGATCCTAATACTGTTCCAGTCGACCCTAACATAAAGCTACAGTAGGAAGATACTACCTCACTTCTGCTCTTCATAATAACACAGCTCGTTCCGTCAAATTTTATTTGGCTACCATCGCAAATAATCTGACTTAGAGACAATAGATTTGTTGCCAATTTAGGAACACATAATACTTTTGTAAAAAGCACGCACCTTTTTGTTTTGACCTTCATCGTCATAATGGTCCAACCTCACTTGTTCTGAGCATTGCACAGATTATACTTTGTTGTTTGCGACTCTGATTTTATGTATGACAGGAGCCGTCATATTTTCAAGCATGTTCTTACGTCTTGTCATGTGTGACGATGCATCGGAAGCCACTTACCATGGGTCACTCTGGCTGGATGTTGCCTCAAACGCAGCAGCATATGATGAACTACTTGCTTTTTGTTGAACATTCTTGGTTCTGGATTTGCATTTGAGGACTTTTATGACCTTACTGGTTACAAGTGTAGCACCTTGGACCCTTACTTTGTTTCTGTGGTTGTTTTTAATTTTCTTGATGACTGACAATACTGTTGAGTCACTTTCAGGTTGTTTAACATCTTGTGATAGTTTTGATTTCACAGAAACAGAAGGTATCTTCATGCCGGAGCTTTCAATAGCAATAATCATTGGTTGATAGGATTCTGGTAGACCGGAGAGTAGCACTGTAAATAGCCATTCATCGTCAACTTCGAAACCAATGTTTCTGAGCTTGTGAGCGGTACACATTATTTTACTCATATATTTCTCTACGTTTTAACATGCAGTATGTGAAGTATTACAGAGATCATGCAGCAGCCCATCACAGCGTGTCAACCAAGATTTATCCCATACTTATTTTGCAGTACTACTCTCTTGTATGTGCACGTAATTTATTGAGTCAACTAGTAAATTTATCTTAGTTTTTGCCTTTGTGTCTCGTTTTGTGTCCACAATGACACATGTGGGGGGTTTTATGCAGTCCACAACTTTTCTTGCTGTAGATGTGTTTCTGTAGTAAATAACCAGGTTACGTAATTATCTCGGCCGGTTAACTTTTCAATTAATGCCAATTGATTGTTTGCTGACAATTTAAGAACCCTTATTCCAAATGTTACGAGATATCACCTTTCAATTGTCGTATTGACGTTTTAGGTTAACTTTATTACTTTTCTCAGTAAATAAGTCTTTCTGGGCTTAAAAGAATTTATTATTTCTCAAGAAAAATTTATATTTAAGAATTTAGTGTTAAAATTACAACTTAACTGTCCACAGGCGCACAATTCAAATTACAATTTTAACAGTTTATGTGTAGTTTCAGTGCACTCCTACCTGGTCATCGCTTCAGTTACAATTGGCATCCCAAGAGGAGATGAAACATTATTTGTTTTAAGTTGTGTCAAAATTGTTCATTCTTTATAGTAGTGTAAGCTACATTGCGCTGTAAATTAGATTTTTTTTTAGAAGAATCCTTCAAGTAAACTAATTAGGGTTAACAAGACAGCATTAAGTTAACTAAGGAAAGCATATTATCAAATTTAGTACGCTGGGTCAGCTCCTGGAGTAATATTTATACGATACACATTCTCCACATTTTGGCAGATTGAAATAACCTCTTTCCGTAATTCGCCAAAGAGCATTATAGGATCGGATACCGAACAAAATAAAATTACACAAAGATCAGTTGTCAAGATTGTCAAGGAGTTGTCAAAGAATACGAACCGTATTCCATATCAGTCTTCACAATATTGCCAAACTAATTTAAGTGTTTCTTTTCTATGAAAACTTTTTTCTAAATGTCAGTGTATTGACCTTTTTGCTTTAATTCAATTCAAAATACATAAATATGAACACTGAACAATTTCTAACATTATCTCAGTCATCTAAATCTTATCAATATTAAAATTTGCCCTAATATATATTATTCTTTTCCTTGAAAAATATTACATTTTACCAGTGTGCGTTTATATTCGGATTCAAACTCAGATAAATAAACTATATGAAGTGAAAATCTCAATAAAACCCAAAAGTCTGCCGGCGCTTCAAGAGGCCTTAAGATTAAAATATCGGAACTAGAGGGTGAACTACAACGAATGAAAGTAAGTAATGCAGTAAGCTGTCTGCTAAACTACAGACACCTTCGGTAAATCCTGGAAATACTCCTACTTCTAACACCAATCCTTTCTCCCAACTAGCCACCCCACACCTCCGAAACGCAAAAGTTTTCCACGAAGTGGGTCACGCCTATAAAAGTGATGTCGAAATCGTCTGATGATGACGCACCCCTGTGCTCACCGAAAAGACATGAAAGTACTGGAAGTCTTTATATCCATTATGGTCAAAAGCCAAAAGTGAATAATTGGAACAGTTTACCAGCATCTGGTTCTGATTTTTATTCCAATCATTGTGCATCAGTGGATATATTTTTAGTAACTGGAGATTGAAACCTGCCCCGAGTGAATTGGACTAATGATGAGTTTAGTGTTTTCATGAGTTCTGAGGTTTACTCATTAAACTATCACTTGTCATTAGTTGATTGGGATTTACTTTTAAGCAATATGGATGTTAATGATTGAGAGCACAAATCTTATGAAATTTTATACAATATGTTCCAACTTGATCTACCTGTAAAAATAATTAAGAACTATGTTTCTTAAGTTGTTCTATAAAGAGCTTATGACATTAACAATTCATTATTCATTTGCAGATATTTGAATTTCGTTGTCATAAGCAAAATTAAATATGTTTCATAAAATCAAGTAGCCCAAAAAGATTTCTTTATTTGGTTACCACAAAACTTTAATCAGTTCATATCGAAACCTACCTCTCTTATACATAATTTGTTTTCAGAATAAATTCAATAAATTAAGATTGAAATCTGAAAGTACGATGTAAAAGGCAAATGCTGGAAAGATTCTAGTGGCCCAAGAATTGGATTTAAATGTTCGTATAATTTTCATCTGTATTCAAGATTTTTATAATTAATGATATATTTTATGCTAAAACACACACAATTAAATTATTTAATATAAATAAAAAACAAATAAGCTATTTCGACGATTCGTTGGACATCAGGAATTGACACATTGACAGACTGATTACTATCATATAAATGAAGATGAAATGTGCTATGACAAAGCCACATATCGGGAAATATGAAAAAAAAATCCAAGAAATCAAAAAAAGTACAAGCAAAAATCCCAATAAAGAAGAAAACAGCATTACCAAAAGTTCTACCAAAAAGGCTGAGGACTGGAATGTTCCCGTTGGAGTTCCACATATCTGTCTGTGTATAAAGCAGGTACTTTCATTTTGAGAATTAAGCATGTTTATAATAATTATAATTTTATAATTGTGGCGAAGAAATTTTTCCTATTGTAATCTGTACTCTATGACGGTAAATGCGTTTCATAAATAATTATGTTGTATATATATTATAAATAATTATGTTATATATAGCTGTAAATTTTTCTACTGAAAAATTGGTGGTTGAAAAAATCGACAATGTGTCGAAACCATTTTATAACACCAAACTAAATTTTCGACTTAAGTTAAACTAAGTAATTTTATTTGTAAAGTTAAGTTATATTTAATTATTTGTGAATCTCATTTATAGTCTTCCAGTGTAGGTTGAAATATAAGGATGAGATTGATTCGAAACAGTTCTACCATCAACAATATTATAACAAATCGAAAAATCATCACGATATTCCTTTGCTCTGTCAATTTGCTGACACTGTGGATTAAAACGAATAGAATTATAAGAAAAGATATAACTGAACCACAATTTGGTGAAATACAATATAAGAATCAAATCAAGTTTTGCTTGGGAGAAGACAACTTTTTTGCTAAATTACATACTTCTGACATATGTCATAAGGAAACGTAATCTTAGCAATATAAATGTTATTTTATTTTTTGACAAACAATTGGTTGCTATTGAAACTTGAAATAAATGTCGACGAGAGATCTGCAACTGATTTGATTTCAGTGACTTTCAGGGCACGTAATCTAAACCTTCAGACAGTAAGTTGCTATTTTTGTAACTGTTTAAATATTTCACCTTTTTAAATCAACAGTAAATTCACGTAGGTGATTCTCTCAGCTTGAATAACTGAGCGACAGATTTCAACACTGAAATTTTCTTTTTCAACATTGGTTATCACCCTCAAATGATATACTAATCTTTCCATATTTGATAATTTTATATCGCAAATTATTTAGATTCCTCATGTCTGGATGACAAATTCAAATAATATCAACACAACTTATAAACCAAATCATAAAATAGTAATTTCTATTTTACAATTTTCTGCGTAAATATTGATTTGCAATCTTTGTTCGGTTGAAACTTATAATTAATGGCTTTATCATTTGCAGTTCTGCTAAAATTTTCATCTACTTTGGTGCATATATATTTTTGGTGTCTCCATATTTTCTTGACAGTATGCGTGTTTTGGCAACACACTGACAACATCGAGAACTAAAGATGGAGTATTTTCGTTCTGCTTATTCGCGATACTGATCATAGAATGAAGGTATTTTATACTACCAAACATCGCGGACCCTTGTATCCTATTAAGCAGTATTCTTCTAAATTATCTATAATAATAATTATAATAATAATAATATCATAATTGAAATGAAAGTTTATGCTCTTATAGACATTCAAGAAGTGAGACACAATTTACTTGCTTTACCTATATGCTCCATACTTGCTTTAAAAATATGTTAAAATCGTGGTAGTAACTCTCCATATGCGTTGGGATGTACATGGAGTTCTTAGGATGCTTTATTTAAATTTGCCATCTGTAAAAAGAAATAATTTTTGAGGGTATTGCAAAAATTATCTTCAAAAATTGATTGAATATATCATATTGTAGAAGAGATTGAAAAACACAGTGACCAAAGGTTTTTTTGAAAGAAGGAAAATAACGGAGCGATTTTTAATTAGGGATGAATCAATTTGATTATACGTCGATGTAGTGCACTGATTCAGTTAACCAAAGGGGCAGTATATATAACACGATATTGTACACTAAATACTCTCTGTACTATGTAATATTGTATAACTTTGATTAACTTTTGATATATATACAAATCGGAATTCTTTTTTACAGTTTTTAAGACATCTTGGTGTTTTGATAATATATCATATGCCTAACTTTACTTAAATGAATTTTAATATGATTGGTAATATTTTGATTCAGCAAAATTAAAGCCCACGGGAATTTTTCATGTGACTTGATTTTCGAGAATTTCATGACGAATTAACACTATTTGAAATCAGAGCTCTAAAATAGATATATTTTGTTATTAGTGTAACTGTTCCAATATGATTGAATAAATGCAACAAATTATGTAGCTAAGGGAAATCAAATTTAAAAAACAATACAACACTTATTGTAAATTAGCAACTGTTATTTACAATTGTTCCTACAACTTAATTTGAAATATTAACAATTTCAACATTCAAAAGAAGCTGTGAAACTTGAGAACACTAGGTATCTCATCATTCAAAAACTCAACAACTACAAACACGCCATCAATTTATTTCAGATGTAATTCATAACACATAATTTCTTAAAAGAGTCAAATTTGATGATTAACATCAATGGATTGAATTTAAATGGAAAATGTGTAGGGTTTAACATAATGGTTAAGGCTTGAGTAATACCATAAGGAATAAATAATGAAATTATTTACTAACAATTTCTTAAAACAGGAGAATAAATTTTTGAGAACTCTGGTCCTGTACGTTTGTTTTGAAAACTAACTGACAACTGATATTTCAGTTATTTCATTTTGCTTGTTGGTCGATTTTATATTGGCGATACCAAATATAGAAAGATGATATTCTAAATTGTCGAGATATTCTGAACACAGGATTCTATAATAATAATGGAGGAGCTATCCTTCTGTGACAGTTAACAGTGAAACATTCTTTTGATACAATTTAATTTACAATGCGAAAAAACATCTTATTATTGAAAATAAAGCTTACGCTATAACAGAGTCAAGAATTGAGAAACAATTTTCTTAGAAAAGCTTTTATTTGGAATTCCGATCAGACATGTGTCAGATGATGATATTCCTCCAGGTAAATAGAAAGGAAGAAGAACTGCCTTCGTTCTTATTGAACCCAGATTATGTACATAACTATTCTTTGGTAAATTTACCTTCTAAACTTGTTCATTTAATTATTGCGAAGAGCACAAAAAACTTGAGCAACTTTTATTTATCTTCTAAAGGGTTCTTATCCCATCAAATAACATTCGCAAAGTTCAATTTATATTGTGCATCACAATCTTCAAGTTTTGATTCACCACCACGATTTGAACTTTATTTTAAAGCAAGTATGGAGCATGTAGGTAAAGTAAATTGTGTTTCACCTCTTGAATGTTTATAAAGATTTTTTAGAAAAATACTAATTAATAGGATCCCAGGTTCCTGGAATCGCGATTATAAATCAGCAACTAAGGCCAAGGTGTCCAATTTGTCAGCTCTCAAGAAAACGTGGAGACACTTAAAATATATATGCACAAACGTAGATGAAAATTTCAACAAAATTACAAACGATAGAGCTATTATTTATAAATTTCATCTGAACAAAGATTGCAAATCAGCAAATTGTAAAGTAGAAATCACTTTTTCATGATTTTGTTAATAAAATGTGCTGACATTATTTGAAGTTGTCATCTGGAGATGAGGAATCTAATTAAATTTTGACATAAAATTAGCAAATTTGGAAAGATTGGTATCTTAGTGTTATTTGAGGGTAATAATCCAACCAAACGTGATAGAAAAATTTCAGTACCTAGTTGAAATTTGCCGCTCACAAATTCTTGCTTAAAGAATCGAATCTTTACACCATTTGCTTTTTGCATCGTACTTTAAGATTTCAAGCTTAATTTATTCTGAAAACAAATTAATTAGGTATTAATGTGTTGTTTTAAGGAGCGTCATATACATGAAAGTTCTTATTCTTTGTTTAGTTGGGATTCCTGTAAGTAAATTAATGAATTTAGACAAAAATATTATCTAAAAATAACAGTTTGATACGATCTGTTTCATTTCTAGCATTACTATACACAAGTATTTCTTCCGATTATCATTTCCAATGAGGCAGGGACTCATTAATAAAAGCGAGAATATTTAACTAATAATTTTGAATTGAAGCGTAGGAGCAACTTCAGAGAAATGTGGTTCGTGTGAAATGTTTGAACTGATTAAAGTTTGGAGGTAAACAAGTAAAGAAAACTTTTTGGTCTACCAGATTTTATGAACAAAATTGAATAACGAATAGTTAATTTTATAAGCTCTTTAGAGAACAACTTAGGAAACTTAGTTCTTAATTTTTTTACATGTAGATAAAATGGGAACATATTGTACAAAATTTCATAAGACACAATCAACCAATGATAATTGATAGTTTAAAGTGTAAACCTCAGTACTCATGCAAACACTATACTTACTCATCATTGGTCCAATTCACTCGAGGCAAGTTATGTTAGAATATCTAGACATCGTGTATAACGGTTGTGATGACAACGGAGAATAAAAACAATAGAAGAGCGTAGTTATAGAAACAGAGTTAAGTTGTAAGAGCAGAGTTAGTTGTATACAGCCCACCAATGTTGTAAGATAGTCAATAAGCGTTTTACTGAGTACCTTGCATTATCATTCCACGTCGCCTTGTAAGCAGGCATGTTCTAACTATTAACTTTTGTGTTTTGACCTTAATGGAAACAAATACTTCCAGTGCTTCCGTGTCCTTTCGGTGAGCACAGGGGTGCGTCGTCAAGATTTCGGGAACACCTCCATAGGCAGACGGCTTACTGCATTACTTACTTTCATTCGTTGTAATTCACCCTCTAGTTCCGAGATTTTAATCTTAACGTCTAGTTTTCGGGTACCTCTTGGCTTATCTTTTTCGTGGACTCTACACATGATTTATTGGTTTAGTAACCGAGGTTACCAGCCAAATTAAAAACTCTTCTCTTTTGTCTGAATATGGCAACTCTAATAACTAAATTCAAACAGAAGTACGAACGTTATGTCTAACTCCATTTGGGGGTCTGATGTCGGTGTGGCGCTTTGCCGAATTTTGCTGTTGTTACTTACTTTAGATAGTTAACTCTTTCGGAACTTGGAACGGAGCCGTGCTCAGGGTTTACCGGGCGGTTGACCTTTCTTTCTGCCAATAGAACCTGGATTTGAACCGCCTTTTCCTTTCCATCTTTCAAGGTTTTTGTCCCTTAGTAAGAACTTCTTGTAGAACGGAACTGGCGATGTGCCGTCCGGTTTCAATAGGATTCGGAACCACTCGACTTTTGCAGGCACACTTGCTGTTTTCCCATTTCATTATCGCTAATTCGGTTATTAAACTGTTTATAGTACGAAAACAAAAATTTAATTCAGTTGTTTCTTGAATTGGTAACCAAGGTTACCAGACAAGTAAACAAATTTTTCATTTGTCTGAATTTGGTAACTAACTAAATTCAGACAAAAAGGGACACTAAATAAAAACAAAAATATCACTACAAACACTTTTGAAAACTGAGGTGTGAGTGTGATGAGATTAAAAGTCGATGTTACAAGAACACTAAACGTTTATTATATTATTACAAAGTGTGCACTCGGCTAGAAACGTCAAAGACTAAAAACTAAGAACTAAAAACCCTGCGTAGCATGACGCTTGCGTTAGGGTATCTATACAGAGGGGTTCCAAGTATCAATGTGCAATTTCATTCCTTAATAAACTCTTTTCCGTAGTTGCCACTCAAATTTGGATAAATGACGATTGTTACCGCTGCCATTGGTAACGACAGAAAGGTCTCTTATTGTTAGCGACTTTTGTCAATTGTTCAAAGTGCAACCAGGGAATATTGTTGATAGGAACAATTTTTGTTTGAGTTGTTCGTCCTTCCTCTGTCTGAATTTAGTTATAATAGATACCATAATCGAAAGAGAAGAGTTGTTAACGCTAATCCCACTCCTGCAAAGTCTTCCAGCTCCAAAACTCAGGAACTCGGTCACCCCCAAGGAGGTGATGTCGAAATTGTCTATCTACAATGCACCAGTTATGGTTCAGTATTCAAATTTATGTATATGGAATTGTATTAAAGTATTTTAGACCAAGTACACTAAGAATTGGAAGAGACTTCTCATAGAGAAGAAACGTTTAAATTGGTTTGGGAGAAAACAGCGCTAATGATTAGCCGTCTCAGATCTCAGTTTCGGTTAATATTTTTTGACAGCTCATTGACAATCTTGGCAACTGATCTTTGTGTAATTTCGTTTCGTTTGGTGTCCAATAATATAATGCTCTTTGGCGAATTACTGAGAGAGGTTATTTCAATTTGCCAAAATATGCAGAAAGTAGGAAGGTCCTAATTATTTGATGTGAATTTATAAGTTTAACAATATTGAAAAAAAGCAGCTAAAAAAGATGTTTAAGTTTTATTATTATCTTATCAAAGAAAATATATAAAATTTCGCCTTCATTGCTGTTGAAACCTGAATATGTACAAAATATCATTTGATTTCAAAACTGATCTTGAACAATTATTTGGTAACTTCTTACAATTTCGTCATTGAAAGCCAAAAACAACAAAAGAAATAAGTATTTACACTTCGTTAGCTGTTTGTTTCACTTTTTAGCCTTCAATGCAGACACAAATCTAATATTTTTGTTTATATTCAAAACGTAATTATAATTTTGTCCAGATTGATGTTTTCAATGAACTCAGAAGTCTTGATTTATCTAGTAATAGAGGTCCTTATGATATTCCTTCTACAGTATTGAACGAATAGTGGATTCTCAGTAACAAAGCCTCTAACAATGAAATTTAATATGATTTTAAAATCTACTTTATTTCCTAACGTACGTAAAAAATCGTTTGTTATACCTACCTTAAAGGATGGAGATAGTTTACTTGTTGTTTACCAAGATTGTCCAAAAAAATCATTTCCAAAATAATTATGCCATAGTTCCAAAATATTATAAATGAGAGTCAACATGAATTTTGCAAATGTAAATCTTCTGCGACCAACCTTCTTATTTATAACCTCTCGACAGTTGGTGCTCTTGATAATCATTTACAGGTTGATGCTGTTTATAAAGGCATTTAAAAGGCATTTCATAGAATCTGCCATGATTTATTGTTTGCTAAACTAAATGGGCTGGATTTGACAAGTAATTTTTCCATTGTAAATAATCATAACGATTGTAATGTAAAGTGATTATTACTCATTTTTAAATTTCAAACACATTATATTAAAATCTTTTATCTAAAGTATAACTTGCGAATATGGTGTTGATTAATTTTTTTATAAAAACTAATCACTGGGCGGTAGTTTTTCTAGAAAAGTTTGTTCGGCTCAAGCTAAAATGACTTTGGGTAAATGTAAAAGAAAAGCTGGAGCATATCTTGATGCGTTTGCCCACACATTAAAGTAGCTTTTTACACAAATACTGCTGTAGGATCCCAGGTTCTGCGATGTTTTGTCGTATAAAATAACCTCTTTCCATAATCGGTATCGCGATTATAAGTACAACAATTAAGCAGAACGAAATACTCTCACATTAGCTGTCAAAATTCCCAGAGTTGTCAAAACGTGCGGACTCCTTAGGAACTCGTTAGGAATATTTAAACAATTACAATAATGGCAACTTGATGCCATTATTGTGGAGATGTCGATTACTGTTCCTGAAAGTCACGGAAATCAAATTAGTTGCAGATCTATCGTCGACATACAAAAACTGTCTGTGATTCTGATAGATAATTAACATGTGAAAAGAAATTGTTTTTGTTAACTTTGTTAACTTTATATTTCCATTAGAATAGATTGCTGCTAAGAGAAGTTCCAACTATTATAATTTAGTTTGAATATGTGATACGGACGACGTGAGGGATGAAATTGAAAACAGGATAACTAGATGTATATACACATAAATAAAATTTTAATTAATTAGTAATTACAAAACTAAACGAACATTTGGGAGTGGGTGTTGGACTGAGTGACATTTTACGAACTTTCAAGTTTCAATAGCAACGAAGGAATTTTGTTTATCAAATAAAAGAAAATAACATTTATGTTGCTAAGATTACGATTCCTTGTGACATATGGCAGACCTTAAAATATAAACAAAACATCCAATGTCCAATTGAACCTTATTCGAAATATGTAATTTAGAAAAAAGTTGTCTTCTTTCAAGTAAATTTGATTTGTTTCTTCCATTTCTTCTTTTATTGATGATCCTTGGTCCTGGATTTGCATTTGAGGACTTTTATGACCTTACTTATTACAAGTGTAGCACCCTTACTTACTTTGTTTCTTGTGGTTGGTATTGTTGACTGAGAATACTGTTGAGTCACTTTCAGGTTGTTTAACATCTTGTGATAGTTTTGATTTCACAGAAATTGAAGTTATCTTCATGCCGGAGCTTTCAATAGCAATAATCATAGGTTGATAGGAGGACTCTGGTAGACCGGAGAGTAGTAATGTAACTAGCCATTCATCGTCAACTGCGAAACCGATGTTTCTGAGCTTGTGAGCAGTACACATAATTTTGCTCACATATTTCTCTACGTTTTGACATACAGTAAGTGAAGTATTATAGAGATCACGCAGCAGCCCATCACAGCGTGTCAACAAAGAGTCATCAAATACTTATGAAAACGTATCCCATACTTCTTTTGCAGTACTACTCTCTTGCATGTGCACGTAATTTATTTAGACAACTAGTAAATTTATCTTAGTTTTTGCCTTTGTGTCTCGTTTTGTGTCCACAATGACACATGTGGTGGGGTCTATGCAGTTCCACAACTCCTCTTGCTGTAGGTATGTTTTTAGAGCAAATCGCCACGTTACGTAATTATCTCGGCCGGTTAACATTTCAATTAATGCCAATTGATTGTTTGCTGACAATTTAAGAACCCTTATTCCAGATGTTACGAGAAAACACTTTTCTATTGTCGTATTGACGTTTTAGATTAACTTCATTACTTTTCTCAGTAAGTAAGCCATTCTGGGCTTCCCTGGGCTTTTCTGGCTCCATAACCTGTTAATTTTTCTTGGAAGAATTTATTATTTCAGGAGAAAAACTTATATTTAAGAATTTAGTGTTAAAATTACAACTTAACTGTCTACAGGCGCACAATTCAAATTACAATTTTAACAGTTTATGTGTAGTTTCAGTACACTCCTACAGGTCATCCCGTCAGTCACAATTGGATTCCCAAGAGAAAATGAAACATTATTTGTTTTAAGTTGTGTTATAATTTTTCATTCTTTATAATAGCCTAAGCTACATTGCGCTGTAAATTGAGAAGAATGTTTCAGGTAAACTACTTTGGGTTAACAAGACAGCATTAAATTAACTGAGGAATGCATATTATCGGAATTTGTAAGCTGGGTCATCTCCTTGATTAATATTTATATGATCCCATTTTTCGCACACTTTGGCAGACTGAAATATCCTCTTTCTGTAATTCGCCAAAGAGCATTATAGGATCGGACACCAAACAAAACAAAATTACACAAAGATCAGTTGTCAAGATTGTCAGTGAGTTGTCAAAAAATACGAGCCGAAACTGAGACTGAGACGACTAGCCAGTAGTGCTACCAAATAATTCCATTCAATTAGAAACGTTAAATAATTACTTTAATAACAAGGAGTTTATTTTCTATGAGAAGGCTCTTCTAATTCTTAGGGTACTTGGTCTAAAATACTTTAATACAATTCAATATACATAAATTTCAACACTGAACCATAAATGGTGGGGTGCGTCGTAGTTACACAATTTCGACATCACCTCCTTGGGGGTGACCGAGTTCCAAGAAGTTTTCTGAGTTTTGGAGCTGGGAGACTTTGCAGGAGTAGGGGTGGCTAGTTGGGACAAAGATTTGGGATTAGCGTTAGGAGTAGGGGTACTATCAGAGTTTACCGATAGCATCCCTAGTTTAGACGACAAAGCTGTGTAAGCACTATTTCACTCTCTGTATCTCACCTTCACTTAGCTTTTCTTTTTTCCGGACCCTACACATGGTTTATTGGTTTAGTAACCGAGGTTACAAGCCAAATTAACAGCTCTTCTCTTTCGATTATGGTAACTATTATAACTAAATTCAGACAAAAGAAGGACGAACAACTCAAAAAAAATTGTAATTTTCAACAATATTCCCTGGTTGCTACCCACACTTTGAACAATTGACAAAAGTCGCTAACAATAAGAGACTTTTCTGTCGTTGTCAATGGCAGAGGTAACGATCGTCATTTAACCAAGTTTCGGTAGCAACTACGGAAAAGTGTTGGTAGTGATATTTTCGTTTTTATTTAGTGACCCTATTAAAGTTCCTATTAAAAGACAAGAACAGTGAAATAAGAAAAGGAAAAGGAGGCTCAAATCCAGGTTCTATTGGCAGAAAGGAAGGCGGTACCACATCCAACGACACAGCTAATTATTGTAAAGCCGGTTACACTAGAGTACATTAGAGTACCAATTAATTCTCTGTATCGTGTGAGGTCTTTGAATGGTTTTAAATCTCTGTTAAATTTTGAGTTGCAGTCATATAGTGTTTTAATTGGATTGCAATCCACCATTCTGAATTTCTCTAAAACATATTTTTTTTGTTTAAGTGTTACTCCTTTCTTACTTTGGTTAATTTCTATTCTAAAGAAAAACCTAGCAATCTTTGATCTTCAATTTCTCAGCTAATTCTCTTTTAATTTCATTACCAGTTAGTTTTTTGAGAGCTCTTTTGTACTCCTTAAATTTTTCAAAAACTTCTCTCTTTGACTTAAGGAAAAAACCTGGAACCACCTATTATAATCATCTATTGATGTAAGAATATATCTTGATCCACCGCTGAATCTGACTCGCATTGGTCCGCAGATATCTGAATGAACAATATTCAGTAACTACTTACTTCTTCCTTCTCTGTCAGTAAAGGGTTTCCTTGCTTGCTTACCTCGTTGACATTGTCACACCACATGGGTAATTTATCATTATCCAATTTATTACCGTGTACCAGTCGCTTTCTGTACAAATCCTGTACGCCTTTGCAATGTAAGTACTGTAGTTGTCTATGCCACAGGAAATTAATAGTTAAATATTCTCTCTTTATTAATGAGGTTCTGTTAGAGCATTTGTCAACATTGGCAACGTCTAATGCGCAACCCGCTCCCCTTAGTTAGTTAGGGTGAATTAGCTTTAAGTTACTTACTTTTAAGTCAGCTCGAGAGCAACACACAACGTTCAGATGCTCTGAGCAATATAAACAGAAAAATCACAAACTTGGCAGTTTTACTAGTCCAGCACATACAAAACATTGGTCCTTCGAGCAAAAACTATTACACATACAAAACATTGGTCCTTCGAGCCGGATTTACGTGTACAAGATTAGCAAGAAGCAAGGGCGAACGGAAAACACCTGTTCAACACACAGAAGAATACGTGGCGATAAGTTCCGTCGTACCGAAAACAGCAATTAGTGTTCAATTGGCAACGGTTCCAGTTGAAATAACCAGTGCAGGCAAGTCAAGTTTGGATTTGGCATCGATTCCAGAAGAATTCCAGCAAAAGGAAGTCTAATCAACAACCATAGCAACATCAAGGTCATTTCAAAAACAAACCAGGGTTTCAAGTCAAAAGGGCCTGCATTGCACGTGTCCACAACCATTGGTTTCAAGTCGAAAGGCCTGCGTAACACGTGTCTACAACCACTTGAGTCTTTGTTTCCCATCTACTACCTGCATGCACATTTGCCAATTTAAAAAATTCTTTACATTTGAAAAACAAAACGATCACAATGTCTACTGAAAGCATTAAGAAATTACAATGTAAACGTCGTACAATCAAAGGCAAGCTGACCAGGTTGCATAATTACGTAAACTCTATAGACACCGCAATCATTAATGACGAATTAATAGCACAATTAAGAATTCGTTTGGAAAAACATTCGTGTATATTAGATGAATTTTCTTCCATTTCTACAGAAATATACTACCTCGAAGGTAATGAGGATAGTTCTGAATTGGCGGAGTTTGAAGATTCATTCTATGACGTTACAACAAAAATTACTAGATTAATCAACGATTATACCATAAATAATCAAACACAATCGAATACGTCATCATCAGATACAGTCGCGAGCAATCCAATTACAGGTATAAAATTGCCTACAATAAATCTACCTTGTTTTAAGGGCCACTATGACGGTTGGCTAGAATTTCGCGATGCATTTAAGTCATTGATACATGCAAATCAATCTTTGTCCGACGTTCAAAAACTTTATTATTTGCGCTCGTGTCTTCAAGGGGATGCTGCTCGAGTCCATTGAAATTACTGCATATAATTATGATATTACTTGGCAATTGTTAGAAGATAGGTTCGAGAACAAGTCCCTAATAATTCACAATCATATTAAAGCCATTTTCGATCATCCAAATGTTACAAAGGAATCACATGTTCAATTGCGAGATCTCTGCGACTCTGTGACAAAAAACTTGCGTGCTCTAAAATCTTTGGGCGAGCCGACAGATACGTGGGATACTCTTATAATTTACATAATCGCAACCAAAATGGACGATATTACCCGACGCGAATGGGAGATCGTCAACAACAACTCACAAATTCCAAACATGGCGGATATGTATAAATTTCTAAAAGGGCGTTGTGAGCTTTTAGAGAAACTGGAACATGAAAGGTCTAAAAAGCCAAAGAACAAACCATTCAAATCAAGCGCGTATGCCACTGTGTCTGTCAAGGTCAGTTGTTATTATTGTAAAAAGGATCATGCAATTTACAACTGTAATAAATTTAAAGGGCTCTCAATAAATGACCGTATCTCAGAAACTAAAAGGCTTAAGCTGTGTCTAAACTGTTTAAGACAGGGACACAACACAAAAACATGCCATTCATTTAGTTGTCGAAAATGTGGCAAAAGGCATAATACCTTACTACATATTGAGACACATGTTGGCAGTGAAATTGTCACTGACACTGAAGTGCCAGTTACCATTGTCAATCACTCGGTGGCAAATGAACAAAGGCAAGTCTACTTGTCAACAGTCTTAATTCATGTAACAGATGCACAAGGCAACAATCAAGTTCTACGTGCACTACTTGACAACGGGTCCCAAAGTTCATTTGTGACTGAAAGGGCTGTTAAAATGTTAAATTTAAATAAACACAAAACCCAATTTAAAATTTCTGGTGTTGGTCAAACTATATCGGAGATTCAATATCAAACAATACTCGACATTTCTTCTGTTCAAGGTTCATTCAAAACATGCCTTTCATGTTTAATTATAAATAAGATCACAGAACCCATACCTTCTACTACAATGCCAAAATATAACTTTACACTTCCAAGTCGTATTACTTTGGCAGATCCTACTTTCAATATATGCAATGATATCGACATCCTATTGGGTGCCGACATATTTTGGAAGGTTCTACTGCCTGAGCGTGTTTCACTGGGAAAACATAATCCTATGCTGCAAAATACGTCCTTTGGGTGGAACGTTATAGGAGGTTGGAGTAAAGGGAATCAGAGGCATTCAGTCAATTGTTTAGTCGTAAACAAAACTGATGAAATCGTGAAGCGTTTTTGGGAAATAGAGGAAATAGGTGATTCGTATCAAATATTTAATGAAAGGGAACAGTTTTGCGAGAATCATTTTAAAGATCATTATGAGCGCGACTCGTCTGGCAGATTCATTGTACGAATTCCGTTTAACGACAAAAAAGGTCAGCTAGGCGAATCAAGGCAAGGAACATTAAATAGATTTCAGTCGCTAGAAAGAAAATTAGCGAAAAATAGCCATTTAAAACAAAGTTACGATGAATTCATGCAAGAATATATCGACCTAGGACACATGAAACAAGTCGAGGATGTAGGTGATGAGAAGATTGGTACTCAATATTATTACCTCATCATGCGGTTTTAAAAGAATCAAGTTTGACAACAAAAATACGTGTTGTATTTGATGCGTCGGCCAAGACAAGTAGCGGTCTTTCGCTAAATGATGTTCAATGCAGCGGCCCGACCATACAAAATGAGTTGTTTTCCATACTATTGAGATTCCGAATTAATCAATATGTTCTCACAGGAGATATATCAAAAATGTATCGTCAAGTTCTGGTTCATTTTGATGAACGATGCATGCAAAGAATATTTTGGAGATTCAACAAAAATGAAGCAATACAAACCTATGAGCTGGCAACCGTAACTTACGGCACAGCATCAGCACCATTCTTAAGTGTTAGATGTTTGAAACAATTAGCTATGGGTCACTCAACAGAGTTTCCCGAAATTAGCAGGATCATTGAGAATGATTTCTATGTAGACGATGTGATTACGGGTGCTAATTCAAAGGCAGAGTTGCGCATTCAGCGAGAACTGTCAAACATCTTACAACGGGGCAAGTTCGAACTGCGCAAATGGTTGTGTAATGATTCAGAATTGTTATCTAAATTTCAAGTAAATAACAATTTAAATGTTGGATTAATTCATTTGGGACCAAATGACAATAATAAGACGCTTGGTATACTATGGAATGCTTGTCAAGTCAGCTTAAATATTCTCAACAATTTCCAACCAAACGTTTCATTTTGTCAACAATAGGTCAAATATTTGATCCTTTGGGATTGATTGCACCTGTCACAATTTTGGGAAAAATCCTTATTCAAAAATTGTGGTTACAAAAACTAGATTGGTATGATCCCATATCTATTCATTTATCCAGTCTATGGTCAGAATTTGTAAATAATATTCAAAATTTGAATTACTTGAAGATTGATCGGTTTGTGTTGAAGCCAGAGTACGAGGAATGTGAGCTCCACGGTTTTGCAGACGCGTCTGAAGCGGCTTACGGTGCCTGTATTTACCTACGATGTAAGGTTAAAAATCAGTACTTTGTTCAAATGCTTTGTTCCAAATCAAAGGTTGCGCCAATTAAACAGGTATCATTGTCAAGGCTTGAATTATGTGCTGCAACATTACTCGCAAAATTAACAGACAAGGTACGACGATCAATCAGACTCAACATTCAAGCACAATTATTTTGGTCAGATTCCACGATTGTTCTTTGTTGGATACGAGGTTGTCCATCGCGTTGGAAAACCTTTGTTGCAAATCGCGTGGGTGTGATTCAGTCACTTACAAAACAAGAACAATGGAATCATGTAAGGTCTCAGTCAAATCCTGCAGATTTATTATCACGAGGTACGAATACAGATGTTTTAAAAACCTCCACGTTTTGGTCAAATGGCCCACAGTGGCTCATTAAAGATAAGTCAGAATGGCCAGAATTTACGGAATCTGAACCGAATATAATTCCAGAGCAAAAAACTGTTTGTTTGCAAACAACCATTACAGACGAATCCATCTTCATACGATATTCGTCGATAACCAAATTAAAGCGCGTTGTTGCATACATGTTAAGATTTATTTCAAATTGTAAAGAAAAAAAAACTATCTGGCCCTCTGAGCTGTACCGAATTAAAAAATTCTATGGTAGTTTTGCTACGTGTAATGCAACAAACTACATTTGTTACTGAGTATAATGATTTGGTAAATAAAAGGCCAATTAATAAAAAAAGCAGACTATTGTCTTTAAATCCGTTTATTGATAACGACAATTTAATACGTGTGGGTGGTCGATTAGTTAACGGTGATTATAATTTTAACAAAAAACATCCTGTCATCTTACCAAAGAGTCATGTTTTAACAGAATTGGTCCTCAGAAATGAGCATGTCAGACTGTTACATTGCAGACCTCAACAATTATTATATTCCGTACGGGATAATTATTGGCCAATCTCAGGTCGCACCGTATGTCGAGGAATAATTCGGAAATGTATTCGATGTTTTAAGGCTAAGCCAACGAATACGGAATATTTGATGGGTAATCTGCCTGAATGCCGCGTTAATCAGTTCAATCCTTTCACAAACGTTGGTTTGGATTACGCAGGACCATTTTTGTTGAAAGATAGAATAACAAGAGGTGCAAAAATCATAAAGGCTTATGTTTGTGTCTTCGTTTGCATGGCTTCAAAGGCTATCCATTTAGAATTATTAACTAATTTGAGCACAGAGGCATTTTTACAAATGTTAAAAAGGTTCATCGCTAGACGAGGTTTGCCTTCCAACATATATTCCGACAATGCCACCACCTTTATTGGTGCAGACTCCACATTGAAAGAAGAATTTCTGTTTGTTGACACTAACGTAGATAATATTAATCAATTCTTGAATAAAGAAGGTATTACGTGGCATTTCATTCCTGTGCGATCACCTAATTTTGGAGGTATATGGGAAGCTGGTGTTAAAAGCTTTAAACATCACTTGAGGCGAATATTAGGCAATGATAAGTTTACGTTTGAAGAGTTTTATACGGTAATGTCACAGATTGAAGCAGTTTTCAACTCGCGTCCAATAAGTCCATTATCAACAAATCCAGATGATTTATCTCCGTTAACGCCGGGTCATTTTCTAATTGGCAAATGTTTAACTTCAATTCCTGAACCTGTCCTTTCCCACATTCCTGTCAACCGACTCAATAATTACCAACGACTGGATCAACTGAAACACCACTTTTGGCAACGTTGGCAAAAAGAGTACGTGTCCGAACTCCAAGCCAGGTTGAAATGGAAACAAGCGGGTCAACACATCCTCAAACCAGGACATCTTGTCATCATTAAGGACGATCAACTGCCCCCTCTACAGTGGCGTATGGGACGCATTCTTGAGTTACATCCTGGTGAAGATGGAGAAGTGCGTGTAGTGAGTGTAAAAAGCACAACCGGTGTGCTAAAACGAGCAATTTCGAAAGTGTGTGCGCTACCTTGTGATTGACTTTTCTATTATGACTCCTATTCTGATTTCCAATGTATTAATTATATTCTATTTGTCTATTGAAAATTGTATTTAGTTAGGGTGAATTAGCTTTAAGTTACTTACTTTTAAGTCAGCTCGAGAGCAACACACAACGTTCAGATGCTCCGAGCAAAATAAACAGAAAAATAACAAACTTGGCAGTTTTACTAGTCCAGCACATACAAAACATTGGTCCTTCGAGCAAAAACTATTACACATACAAAACAGGTTCTTTCTCATTGAAAATGGTAATTAGAAGAAATACTTATGTACAGTAGTGCTAGAAATGAAACCGATCGTACCAAACTGTTATTTTTAGGGAATAATTTTGGCTAAATTATACTTACAGGAATTCCCAACTAAACACAGAATAACGCTCCATAAAACAACACATTGATTTGTTTTCAGAATAAATTATGATTTTTGTTTATTGGAACAAGGAGGCCTCTCCGGGCACCGATGCGAAGATCATGGCCTAAGAGTAATTAACCACAAAGGTTTAGGAAAATAGAAGGGAAAACTAAAGAGGTACGTAACAATCGCTACATGGTAAAGAAAAGATGTCCCAAAGAGACGCAGAGGTCTAGACAGCCAAGAGACAAGGTCTCTTGTATCTGTCGGATTCACAGGGTTGGATTTCATGCAAGCATGCAATCTCCGGATTAGAGTGTTGAAAGATAGATCTCCGGAGATTGAGGGCATGCTATTTTCTCTGAGGCTATGAAATATGAAAAAATATGCAAGAAATCCGAAAAAAGTACAAGAAAAAATCACAATCTATCAAAAAGGCTGAGGACTAAAGCAGGTACTTTCATTTTATGGAAAGTTTTCCATAGTATGGGCATACGTTTCAACTCATCTAACATCTGAGAATTAAGCATGTTTATAGTAATTATAATATTAGAATGGTGCTGTAGTTGTTTTTGCTTATATTTTAATCTGTAATTTATGACGGAAAAGGTGTTTCCTAAATAACTATATATATATATATCTGTATATTTTTCCACTGAATAATTGGAGGTTGAAAAAATTGGCAATGTGTCGAAACCATTTTATAACACCAAACTAGTATTAAAATATCGACATAAGTTAAACAAAGTAGTCTTATTTGTAAAGTTATGTTATATTTAAATATTTGGGAATCTCATTTATGGTCATCCACTGTAGGTTGAAATACAAGGATGAGATTGATTCGAAACAGTTCTACCATCAAAAATATTATAACAAATTGAAAAATCATCACGATATTCCTTTGCTCTGTCAATTTGCTGACACCGTGGATTAAAACGAATTATAAGAAAAGATATAACTGAACCACAATTTGGTGTTATATTAATACAATGTAAGAATCAAATCAAATTTGCTTGAGAGAAGACAACTTTTTTCTAAATTACATACTTCTGACATATGCCATAAAGAAACATAATTTGACATGTTATTTTATTTTTTGACAAACAATTCGTTGCTATTGAAACTTGAAAGTTTGTAAAATGTCACTCAGTCACACACCTACTCGTTTTATTTTGTAATTACAAATTAATTAAAATTTTATTTATGTGTTTATACATCAGGCTAGTTATCTTGTTTTCAATTCTATTCCTCACCTTATAATAGTTGAAACTTCTCTTAGCAGCAATAAATGTCAAAGAGGGATCTGCAACTGATTTGATTTCAGTGACTCTCAGGGCTAGTAATCTAAACCTTCAGACGGTAAGTTGCTATTTTTGTAACTGTTTAAATATTTCACCTTTTTAAATAAACAGTAAATTCACGTAGTTGATTCTTTCAGCTTGAATAAGTGAGCGACAGATTTCAACTATGCACTGAATTTTTCTCCTTCACCTTTAGTTATCACCCTCAAACAACACCAATATACCAATCTTTCCATATTTGATAATTTTATGTCGCAAATTATTTAGATTTTTCATGTCTGGATGACAAGTTCAAATAATGTTATCACAATTTATAAACCAAATCATGAAATAGTAATTCACACTATTTCACAATTTTCTGGGAGCCTTGTATCCTATTAAGCAGTATTCTTCTAAAATATCTGTAATAAGGTATATCATAATTGAAATGAAAATTTATGCTCTTATAGACATTCAAGAAGTGAGACACAATTTACTTGCTTTACCTGTATGCTCCATACTAGCTTCAAAAATATGTTAAAATCGTGGTAGTAACTCTCCATATGCGTTGGGATGTAGATGGAGTTCTTAAGATACTTTATTTAAATTTGCAATCAGTAAAAAGTAATAATTTTTGAGGGTATTGCAAAAATGATCTTCAAAAATTGATTGAATAAATCATATTGTAGATGAGAATGAAAAACACAGTGACCAAAGATTTTTTTGGAAGAAGGAAAATAACGGAGCGATTTTTAATTAGGGATGTCTCAATATGATTATACGGCGTTGTAGTGCGTTGATTCAGTCAACCAAAGGGGCGGTATATATAACACGATATTTTACACTAAAAACTCTCTGTACTCTGTAATATTGTATAACTTTGGTTAACTTTTGATATATATACAAATCGGGATTCTTTTTTACTGTTTCTAAGACATTTTGGTGTTTTGTTAATATATCTTATCTCCTAACTTTATTTAAGAGAACTTTAAATATAATTGGTAATATTTTGATACAGCAAAATTAAAGCCCACGGGAAATTTTCATGTGGCTTGATTTCCGAGAGATTCATGATTAATTAACACTATTTGAAATCAGGGCTCTAAAATAGATATATTTCGTTATTAGTGTAATTGTTACAATATTCCGCCTTGATTAACTGCAATAAATTATGTATCTAAGGGAATCCAAATTTAAAAAACAATAGAACACTTGTTGTAACCTAGCAACTGTTATTTACAACTGTTCCCAAAACTTAATTTAAAATATTAACAATTTCAACATTCAAGAGATGCTGTGAAACTTTAGAACAGTAGGTGTCTCACCATTCAAAAAATCAACAACTACATACACGCCATTAATTTATTTCAGATGTAATGTCTAAGGAAAGTCAAATTTGATGATTAACATCAGTGAATCAAATTTAAATGGAAAATGTGTGTGGTTTAAATTAATGGTTAAGACTTGAATAATACTATATGGAATAAATAATGAAATTATTTATTAACAATTTCTTAAAACGAGAGAAAAAGTTTTTGAGAACTCTGGTTCTGTACGTGTGTTTTGACAACTAACTGTCAACTGATGTTGGAGTTATTTCATTTTGCTTGTTGGCCGATTTTATAAAGGCCTTACCAAGTATACAAAGTTGTTATTATAAATTGTCGAGATATTCTGAACACAGGATCCTATAATAATAATCGAGGAGCTAGTTTCCTGTCACAGTTAACTGTGTAGCATTCTGCTGATATAATTTAATTTACAATGCGAAAAAATATCTTATTCTTGAAAATAAAGCTTACGCTATAACAGAGTCAAGAATTGAGACGCAATTTACTTGGAAAATCATTTATTTAGAATACCGATCAGACATGTAGTAGATGTTAAGATTTTGCATATAGCATATAGGTAAACCAAGTAAATTGTGTGTCACCTCTTGAATATTTATCTTTCTTTTCAGTTATGTTATACCTTATTGCACGGTAAAGTAGTTTTTCTAGAAAAATACTACTTAATATGATCCCAGGTTCCTATAATCGCGATTATAAGATTAGCAACTAAGCAGAATGAAAATATCCCAACATGCCCAAGTTGTCTAATTTATCAGCAAGTTGTCAAAACGTGCGTGGTGGTTACTGGCTCTCAAGAAAACGTTGAGACACTTAAAATATATATGCACTAAAGTAGATGAAAATTTCATCAAAATTACAAATGATAGAGCTAGATTGCAAATTTTTACACAGAAAATTGTCATTTGCATTTGTTTATAAATTGTGTTGTCATTATTTGAACTTGTCATCTAGACATGAGGAATCTGAATAAATTTTGACATAAAATTAGCAAAATTAGAAAGATTGGTATCTTAGTGTTGTTTGAGGGTGATAATCCAACCAAACGTGAAAGAGAGAAATTCAGTACCTAGTTGAAATTTGCCGCTCACTAATTCTTGCTTAAAAAATCAACTACGTGAATTATTTTTTGATTTAAAAAGGTGACATGTTTAAACAGTTACAATAATAGCAACCTACTGTCCGAAGGTTCCGATTACGAGTCACTGAAATCAAATCAGTTGCAGATCTCTCGTCGACATTTATTCTGAATCAAAGAAATACTGTCTGTGATTCTGCAGATAATTAACATGTGAATAGAAATTGTTTTTGTTAACATTGTTAACTTTATACTTAAATGCCGATATATATTTTGTTGCTAAGAGAGGTGAGGAATGTCGTCTTTCAAGTAAATTTTATTTGATCTTGCATTGTATTAATATTACATCAAGTTGTGGTTCAGTTATATTTTTTGGTATAATTCTATTCGTTTGAATCCACAGTGTCAACAAATTGACAGAGCAAAGAAATATCGAGATGAGATGAGTTATACTAAATGGTAGAACTGTTTCGAATGAAATTCTTCCTTATATTTCAACCTACACTAAATGACTATAAATGTGATTCCCAAATATTCATATATAATATAACTTTTCAAATAAAACTACTTAGTTTACCTTTAAGTTATGTGGTTAATTTAATATAAGTTTGGTTGTTAATAAATGGATTCGACCCATTGTCGATTTTTTTAACCTTCAACTATTCAGTGGAGGTACTTAAAAGTTATATGCAACATATTTTTTTAGGAAACACATTTAGTGATTACAGTACAGATTAAAATTTAAGGAAGAATTACTTCGGCACTAATCTAAAATTATAATTGCTATAAACAAGCTTCATTCTCAGATGATAGATGAGTTGAAACCTAGATCCACACTATGGAAACATTTCCATAAAATGAAAGTACTTGCTATATACAGAGATAGATATGTGGAACTCCAACGGGAACATTCTAGACCTCAACCTTTTTGGTAGAATTTTTGAAGACGGTTTCTTGGTAATGCTGTTTTCTTCTTTATTGTGATTTTTTCTTGTACTTTTTTCGGATTTTTTGGATTTTTTTTCATATTTCATAGCCTCAGAGAAAATATTTCCCGATGTCGTCAGGTTTTGTCATGGCTCATTTCATCTTCATTTATATGATGGTAATCAGCCTTTCCATGTGACCGTAACTCCTCGTGCCCAACGAATCGTCAAAATACCTTAAAAAAGATATATAAAATTATTAAAGATTAATCATATTATATATACCAATTTTATTTGTTATTCATTTAAATTAAATAATTTAATTGTGTGTGTTTTAACATAAAATATGTCATTAGTTATAAAAATCTTGAATGCAGATGAAAATTATACTTACATTTAAATCCAATTCTTGGGCCACTAGAATCTTTACATCATTTGCCTTTTGCATCGTACTTCTAGCATTACTATACACAAGTATTTCTTCCGATTATCATTTCCAATGAGGCAGGGACTCATTAATAAAAGCGAGAATATTTAATAAGTTTGAATTGAAGCGTAGAAGCAACTTCAGAGAGATGTGGTTCGTATGAAATAAAAGTTTGAACTGATTAAAGTTTGGTGGTAAACAAGTAAAGAAAACTTTTTAGTCTACCTGATTTTATGAACAAAATTGAAATTTGTTTATGGGAACGGAATTCAAATGTCTACAAATGAATAACGAATAGTTAATGTTATAAGCTCTTTAGAGAACAACTTAGGAAACTTAGTTTTTAATTTTTTTACATGTAGATAAAGTAGGAACATAATGTATAAAATTTCAGAAGACACAATCAACCAATGATAATTGATAGTTTAAAGTGTAAACCTCAGTACTCATGCAAACACTATACTTACTCATCATTGGTCCAATTCACTCGAGGCAGGTTATGTTAGAATATCTAGACATCGTGTATAACGGTTGTGATGACAACGGAGAATAAAAACAACAGAAGAGCACAGGCGTGCGTTGTCAGGATTTCGAGACCACCTCCATAGGAGTATCCCACTTTGTGGAAGACTTCCGCGTTTTGGAGGTGTGGGGTGGCTGGTCGGAAGGACAGATTGGTGTTAGGGTTAGAAGTAGGAGTACTTCCAGGATTTACCGATGGTATCTGTAGTTTAGCAGACAGCTTACTGCATTACTTACTTTCATTCGTTTTAATTCACCCTCTAGTTCCGAGATTTTAATCTTAACATCTAGTTTTCGGGTACCTCTTGGCTTATCTTTTTCGCGGACACTACACATGGTTTATTGGTTTAGTAACCGAGGTTGCCAGCCAAATTAACAACTCTTCTCTTTTGTCTGAATATGGCAACTCTTATAACTAAATTCAAACAGAAGGACGAACGTTATGTCTAACTCCATTTGGGGGTCTGATATCGGTGTAGCTCTTTGCCGAATTTTGCTGTTGTTACTTACTTTTCAGAGAATATGCAAGAAATTGCAGTAATTTATTCAATCAATTAATTGAAATACAAAGGATGAATCAACAAAAAAGACAACTACTACTGTGCTCTTGAGCTGTTTCTCTCAAACTGACTCTCACTGTTTCTTGATCACCAAGGTTACCTCGGTCGCCTTCATTTGTCAATTGTTATTGTTTTTTAACTTACTTTATTCTATTTTATTGTTTATATTAACACCGCCTCTCAATAGAATAGAATGAAGGCAATCCGAATCATAAAGACATTTCAATTATTTGTGATTGCTTTTCTTCCTCTAGGTAAGTCGCAAATAGACCTAGTATTGTTCTTTGCTAACGACTGCATCTCACAATTGATTGCTTATTCCCACTCAGACCAGTCACTACGCCGTTTTGCTTCCGATATTGTGGACGGATCGTCACCAACAAATCGTTCTGCTGATAACACTTGTGATTCACCTTCGATAGATGATAGTGCCATATGGGCATCACATTCAGGTGCATAATTACCGTAACGTAGCGGTGCCTTTCTTACTCTCCCGCTCTTTCGTTGAGTTACCTCGCTGATACCCATGTTATCCAAATAAACGCCGTTACCAACACAATCCAAATTAGTACTGTGGATTTCTCCAGTTTTATCAGTACGCGACTGTTCATCATCATTTGGTTGAACTGCTTTACCGTCACACGTACTCCCACTATCTGTAACCGCCTCTGAACCGATTACCTCTACTAACTTTGATCGATTTAATACCGATGATTCATTGAATGTTACATTTCGACTAAAAATTAGCTTCTGTTGTTCAATATTCCAAAGTTGATACGTACCAAACGTCGCACCATAACCAAGCATAATACATTTTGTTGCTTTTGCTTGTAATTTCAACCGCATTTCATGTGGAATATGATTGTAACATTCAGAACCAAATATTCGAAGGTTTGACAGCTCTGGTTTCTTTCCAAACCAAATTTCTGCTGGTGTCTTGCCTTTAAACTGCTTTCCACCCGCGTTTGTTGGCGATCGATTTTTGATATAATTTGCCGACATAATTGCTTCATTCCAAAACTTATTTTCCATCCCACTGGCCAAAAGCATTATCGTAGCCTTGTGTTGCAGCGTTTCATTTAAACGTTCAGATACTGAATTCATTTCCGGATTGTATGCAACGGTGACTAACATCTGAATACCCTTTTGTTTACAGTATTCTTTAAATTCGTTTGACGTATATTCACCACCGCCATCATGTCTCAATTTTGACACCTTTGAGCCATGAAGTGCCTCAGCCATTGCAACAAATTCCTTGAATTTACCAAACGTTTCACTTTTTCTCTTGATGCAATAGACCATGGATGCTCTCGAATAATCATCCATGAATGTCACAAAATAACGTGACCCATCGTATGCATTCGTTGGATACGGTCCACAAACATCACTGTGAATCAATTCCAAAACTCGCAATGAACGTGTATTTGAATTTCTTGGAAACGGTGAACGAACATGTTTTCCAAGTACACACGATTCGCACAACTGTGTATCCTTTTTTTTACGTTACTCAAACCAATAGCCATACAATTGGCTAACTTTTTCATGTCATTTCGGTTGAGATGACCAAGTCTAAAATGCCATAAATTCTGTGATATTGTATTCAATTTATTCACTCCTGTAAATCCCGCAAACACATTGTTGTCAACGAACAAAGTCACTTCATACATTCTTCCATTTACGCGTCCGACAAACTTTTCGATACCATTCAGCGATACATAGGCATAATCACCCTCAAACACAATTCGATATCCCTTTTGTGTTAGTCTTCGAATTGACATCAAGTTGCATTTCAAATCATTCACGAATAGAACGTCCTCCATTGTTTTTACCGATGTGTCACCATGGTGAAATGTTTTAACAAGAATGTCACCACGTTGCTTTGCAACAATGCTTTGATTTTTCTTGGCAACCGAAATGTTTATTTCGTCAATTGGTTCCAAATTTATCGAAGATCTTCTGATTCACCATATGCTGAGTCGCTCCAGAATCTAAAACAAATTTTATTTCCGCGTAATTACCGCTATTCTGCTGCAATTGAGCGTTAAATGCCTTCGATTCTGCCAAATTCTCTTTGGTACCATCTTCAGCAATTGCATACATCGATGAACCGCTTGCTCTGTTTGCGCTTTCTCTATTTGACCTCTCTTTTTTGTTTTTATTGCGAAAACATTGAGCCTTTTTGTGTCCAGATTTTTTACACATATGACATATAATTGTCTTTTTCCCAGCAAACATTGCTCCAGGCTCAATTGATTTACTCGAACCATTTTCACCAGTCCGCTTGTTGTACTCATCCATTAACCCCGTTTTAACAAATTCTACAGTTAACTTTGATTGATCCATTGTTTCCAATGCTGTCACTAGGTTATCATAACCTCATGGCATAGTAATCAACAAATGTACAACCACATCAAGCTCTTCCATTGTAGCTCCCGTTGACTTTAACTCTCGAATTCTCTTATCAAATTGCAAAAGTAAACTTATCATATCATCCGACTCATTGTATTTCATTGTCAGCAATTGTTTTCGTAATAAAACTTGCGACGCCACACTTTTCCTTTCGAAAATCGTGCATAATGTGTCGAACATGTCCTTTGCCCGAGCTTTTTCGCGAACATACTCAAGTTGGCTATCCTGAACTGACTGTACTAATATCGAAACACATTTCTTTTCATTCAACTTAATCGTAGGATGTCTGGTCACATCTTTTTCCGCTGTAAGAATGACCTCCAACGATTCCTCGATGGATCTTCTCAACTCCATTTCATCAAGCAAAATTCCCACACGATATTTCCATTTGCTAAAATTCGTGCCATCGAGTTGTTGAATTTTTAGAATGTTATTTACAGTAACGTTCGCCATCTTTGTCTGTTGCCTTCACTACAATTGACTTCCAACCTCAATTGTATAACTTTATCCTGCACGCACTGGGCCCATAACCTCAGAGAATATGCAAGAAATTGCAGTAATTTATTCAATCAATTGAATCAATTAATTGAAATACAAAGGATGAATCAACAAAAAAGACAGCCACTACTGAGCTCTTGAGCTGTTTCTCTCAAACTGACTCTCACTATTTCTTGATCACCAAGGTTACCTCGGTCGCCTTCATTTGTCAATTGTTATTGTTTTTTAACATACTTTATTCTATTTTATTGTTTATATTAACGTTATGTCTAACTCCATTTGGGTCTGATGTCGGTGTGGCACTTTGCCGAATTTTTCTGTTGTTACTTACTTTAGATAGTTAACTCTTTCGGAACTTGGAACGGAGTCGTGCTCAGGGTTTAGCGGGCGGTTGACCTTTCTTTCTGCCAATAGAACCTGGATTTGAACCGCCTTTTTCTTTTCTTCTTTCACGGTTTTTGCTGGCGATGTGCCGTCCGGTTCCAATATAATTCGGAAACACTCGACCTTTTGCAGCCACACTTGCTGTTTTCCCATTTCATTATCGCTAATTCGGTTATTAAACTGTTTATAGTACGAAAACAAAAATTTAATTCAGTTGTTTCTTGGATTGGTAACCAAGGTTACCAGACAAGTAAACAAATTTTTTCATTTGTCTGAATTTGGTAACTAACTAAATTCAGACAAAAGATGGACACTAAATAAACACAAAAATATCACTACAAACACTTTTGAAAACTGAGGTGTGAGTGTGATGAGAATAATAGTCGATGTTACAAGAACACTGATCGTTTATTATATTATTACAAAGTGTGTTAGAAACGTCAAAGACTAAAAACTAAGAACTAAAAACCCTGCGTAGCATGACGCTTGCGTTAGGGCATCTATACAGAGTGTTCCAAGTATCAATGTGCAATTTCATTCCTTAACAAACACTTTTCCGTAGTTGCTACTAAAATTTGGATAAATGACGATTGTTACCGTTGCCATTGGTAACGACAGAAAGGTCTCTTGTTGTTAGCGACTTTTGTCAATTGTTCAAAGTGCAACCAGGGAATATTGTTAATAGTATCAATTTTTCTTTGAGTTGTTCGTCCTTCCTCTGTCTGAATTTAGTTATAATAGTTACCATAATCGAAAGAGAAGAGTTGATAACGCTAATCACAAATCTTTATCTCAACCAGCCACCCCCACTCCTGCAAAGTCTTCCAGCTCCAAAACTCAGGAACTCGGACACCCCCAAGGAGGTGATGTCGAAATTGTCTGACTACGATGCACCCCACCAGTTATGATTCAGTGTTCAAATTTATGTATATCGAATTGCATTAAAGTATTTTAATCCAAGTAGACTAAGAATTAGAAGAGACTTCTCATAGAGAAGTAACTTTTAAATTGGTTTGGGAAAAAACAGCGCTCATGATTAGCCGTCTCAGATCTCAGTTTCGGTTAATATTTTTTGACAGCTCATTGACAATCTTGGCAACTGATCTTTGTGTAATTTCGTTTTGTTTGGTGTCCAATCCTATAATGCTCTTTGGCGAATTACTGAGAGAGGTTATTTCAATTTGCCAAAATATGCGGAAAGTGGGAAGGTCCTAATTATGTGATGTGAATTTATAAGTTTAACAGAATTGAAAAAAAGCAGCTAAAAAAGATGTTTAAGTGTTATTATTATCTTATCAAAGAAAATATATAAAATTTCACACACTTTTGTCGATGCATATTCTTCAGACAACAAAAGTATGTTTTACTTTTGATTAATAAACATATCGCCTTCATTGAAACCTGAATATGTACAAAATATCATTTGATTTCAAAACTGATCTTGAACAATTATTTGGTAACTTCTTACAATTTCGTCATTGAAAAGATAAAAACAACAAAAGAAATAAGTATTTACACTTCGTTAGCTGTTTGTTTCACTTTTTAGCCTTCAATGCAGACACAAATCTAATATTTTTGTTTATATTCAAAACGTTATTATAATTTTGTCCAGATTGATGTTTTCAATGAACTCAGAAGTCTTGATTTATCTAGTAATAGAGGTCCTTATGATATTCCTTCTACAGTATTGAATGAATTGTGGATTCTCATTAACAAAGCCTCTAACAATGAAATTTAAAATGTTTTTAAAATCTACTTTATTTCCTAACGTACGTAAAAAATCGTTTGTTATACCTACCTTAAAGGATAGAGGTAGTTAACTTGTTGTTTTCCAAAATTGTCCAAAAAAATCATTTCCAAAATAATTATGCCTTAGTTCCAAAACTTCCAATTATGCCTTAGTTCCAAAACCTTCTGCGACCAACCTTCTTATTTATAACCTCTCGACAGTTGGTGCTCTTGAAAATCATTTACAGGTTGATGTTGTTTATACAGACATTTAAAAGGCATTTGATAGAATCTGCCATGATTTATTGTTTGCTGCACTAAATGGGCTGGATTTGTCAAGTAATTTTTCCACTGTAAATAATCATAATGATTGCAATGTAAAGTGATTAGTTTTTATAAAAAATTAATCAACACCATATTCGCAAGTTATACTTTAGATAAAAGATTTTAATGTAATGTGTTTGAAATTTAAAAATGAGTAATAGATTGGGCGGTAGTTTTTCTAGAAAAGTTGGTTCGGCTCAAGCTAAAATGAATTTGGGTAAATGTAAAGGAAAAGCTGGATCATATCTTGGTGCTTTTGCCCACACATTAAAGTAGCTTTTTACACAAATACTGCTGTAGGATCCCAGGTTCTGTGATGTTTTGTCGTATAAAATAACCTCTTTCCATAATCGGTATCGCGGATTATATGTACAGCAATTAAGCAGATCGAAATACTCTCACATTAGCTGTCAAAATTGCCAGAGTTGTCAAAACGTGCTGACTCCTTAGGAACTCGTTAGGAATATTTAAACAATTACAATAATGGCAACTTGATGCCATTATTGTGGAGATGTCGATTACTAGTCCTGAAAGTCATGGAAATCAAATTAGTTGCAGATCTATCGTCGACATACAAAAACTGTCTGTGATTCTGACAGATAATTAACATGTGAAAAGAAATTGTTTTTGTTAGCTTTGTTAACTTTATATTTCCATTAGAATAGATTGCTGCTAAGAGAAGTTCCAACTATTATAATTTAATTTGAATATGTGATACGAGGGATGAAATTGACGTGAGGGATGAAATTGAAAACAGGATAACTAGATGTATATACACATAAATAAAATTTTAATTAATCAGTAATTACAAAACTAAACGAACATTTGGGAGTGGGTGTGGGATTGAGTGACATTTTGCGAACTTTCAAGTTTCAATAGCAACGAAGGAATTTTGTTTATCAAATAAAAGAAAATAACATTTATGTTGCTAAGATTACGTTTCCTTGTGACATGTGCCAGACGTTACAATATAAACAAAACATGTCCAATTAAACCTTATTCGAAATATGTAATTTAGAAAAAAGTTGTCTTCTTTCAAGTAAATTTGAGTTGTTTCTTTCATAGTTTTAATATTACATCAAATTGTGGTTCAGTTATATTTTTAATATATTTCTATTTGTTTTATTCGAAAGTGTCAACAAATTGACAGAGAAAAGAAATATCGAGATGATTTTTCGATTTGTTATAATAACTTTAATTACAGTGATTCATTTATTTAATGACCACGTTACAAATCACATCTGTGTGTGAAATGATATGGTCAAATGTCACGTGTTGATTACCAGGAAACTTTTGCACAAACAGTCAGGTGAGATTCAATACGATTGTTACTATCTGTGGCTGTACAAAATAATCACAAAATCAAGTAACTAGACGTAAAGACAGCATTTTTATATGGAGAACTTGAACACACCTATTTATGACTTAACAAGAAGGGTTGGATCATGACGAAAACATGGTATGTAAATTGAACAAGTCACTATATGGGTTAAAACAATTCCCTCGCTGCTGGAATGCAAAATTCGACTCTACACCGAAAAGAGTTTTAGTAGTAGTTTTAGTATTTATACGGAACAAATTTTAAACAGATTTGAAATGACTAATGCTAATCCTAATACTGTTCCAGTCGACCCTCACATAAAGCCACAGTGGGAAGATACTACCTCACTTCTGCTGTTCATAATAACACAGCTTGTTCCGTCAAATTTTATTTGGCTACCATCGCAAATAATCTGACTTAGAGACAATAGATTTGTTGCCAGTTTAGGAACACATAATACTTCTGTAAAAAGCACCTTTTCGTTTTGACCTTCATCGTCATAATGGTCCAACCTCACTTGTACTGAACATTGCACAGATTATACTTTGTTGTCTGCGACTCTGATTTTATATATGACAGGAGCCGTCATATTTTCAAGCATGTTCTTACGTCTTGTCATGTGTGACGATGCACCGGAAGCCACTTGCCATGGGTCATTTTGGCTGGATGTTGCCTCAAACACAACAGCATATGATGAACCACTTGCTTTTTGTTGAACATTCTTGGTCCTGGATTTGCATTTGAGGACTTTTATGACCTTACTTATTACAAGTGTAGCACCCTTACTTACTTTGCTTCTTGTGGTTGTTATTGTTGACTGAGAATACTGTTGAGTCACTTTCAGGTTGTTTAACATTTTGTGATATGTTGATTTCACAGAAATTGAAGTTATCTTCATGCCGGAGCTTTCAATAGCAATAATCATTGGTTGATAGGAGGACTCTGGTAGACCGGAGAGTAGCAATGTAACTAGCCATTCATCGTCAACTGCGAAACCAATGTTTCTGAGCTTGCGAGCAGTACACATAATTTTGCTCACATATTTCTCTACGTTTTGACATACAGTAAGTGAAGTATTATAGAGATCACGCAGCAGCCCATCACAGCGTGTCAACAAAGAGTCATCAAATACTTATGAAAACGTATCCCATACTTCTTTTGCAGTACTACTCTCTTGCATGTGCACGTAATTTATTTAGTCAACTAGTAAATTTATCTTAGTTTTTGCCTTTGTGTCTCGTTTTGTGTCCACAATGACACATGTGGTGGGGTCTATGCAGTTCCACAACTCCTCTTGCTGTAGGTATGTTTTTAGAGCAAATCGCCATGTTACGTAATTATCTCGGCCGGTTAACTTTTCAATTAATGCCAATTGATTGTTTGCTGACAATTTAAGAACCCTTATTCCAGATGTTACGAGAAAACACTTTTCAATTGTCGTATTGACGTTTTAGGTTAACTTCATTACTTTTCTCAGTAAGTAAGCCATTCTGGGCTTCCCTGGGCTTTTCTGGCTCCATATCCTATTAAATTTTCTTAAAAGAATTTATTATTTCAGGAGAAAAACTTATATTTAAGAATTTAGTGTTAAAATTACAACTTAACTGTCTACAGGCGCACAATACAAATTACAATTTTATTAGTTTATGTGTAGTTTTAGTACACTCCTACAGGTCATCGCATCAGTTACAATTGGATTCCCAAGAGGAGATGAACATTATTTGTTTTAAGTTGTGTTATAATTTTTAATTCTTAATAATAGCGTAAGCTTCATTGCGCTGTAAATTAGATTTTTTTGAGAAGAATGCTTCAGGTAAACTACTTCGGGTTAACAAGACAGCATTAAATTAACTGAGGAATGCATATTATCGGATTTTGTAAGCTGGGTCAGCTCCTTGATTAATATTTATATGATCCCATTTTCCGCACATTTTGGCTGACTGAAATAACTTCTTTCTGTAATTCGCCATAGAGCATTATAGGATCGGACACCAAACAAAACAAAATTATGAGAAGGCTCTTCTAATTCTTAGTGTACTTGGTCTAAAATACTTTAATACAATTCAATATACAAAAATTTCAACACTGAACCATAAATGGTTCACAATTTCGACATCACCTTCTGGAAGTGACCGAGTTCCAAGATGTGTTCTGAGTTTTGGAGCTGGGAGACTTTGCAGGAGTAGGGGTGGCTAGTTGGGATAAAAATTTGGGATTAGCGTTAGGAGTAGGGGTACTATCAGAGTTTACCGATGGTATCCCTAGTTTAGACGACAAAGCTGTGTAAGCACTCTTTCACTCTCTGTATTCTCACCTTCTAGTTCCAAAATTTTATTCCTAAGGAAATCGGGTACCTCTGGAAACGTCAGCAGACGTTTGGGTTTTATTGAGTTTTTCACTTAGCTTTTCTTTTTTCCGGACCCTACACATAGTTTAACAAATTAACAACTCTTCTCTTTCGATTATGGTAACTATTATAACTAAATTCAGACAAATGAGGGACGAACAACTCAAAAAAAAAATTGTAATTTTCAACAATATTCCCTGGTTGCTACCCACACTTTGAACAATTGACATAAGTCGCTAACAATAAGAGACTTTTCTGTGGTTATCAATGGCAGAGTGTTGGTAGTGATATTTTCGTTTTTATTTAGTGACCCTATTAAAGTTCCTATTAAAAGACAAGAACCGTGAAATAAGAAAAGGAAAAGGAGGCTCAAATCCAGGTTCTATTCGCAGAAAGGAAGGCAGTACCACATCCAACGACACAGCTAATTATTGTAAAGCCCCAGTTTTGATCGGTTACATTAGAGTACATTAGAGTACCAATTAATTCTCTGTATCGTGTGGGGTCTTTGAATGGTTTTAAATCTCTGTTAAATTTTGAGTGGCAGTCATACGGTGTTTTAATTGGATTGCAATCTACCATTCTGAATTTCTCTAAAATATATTTTTTTTGTCTTACTCCTTTCTTACTTTGGTTAATTTCTATTCTAAAGAAAAACCTAGCAATATTTGATCTTCAATTTCTCAGCTAATTCTCTCTTAATTTCATTACCAGTTTGTTTTTCGACAGTTATTTTGTACTCCTTAAATTTTTCAAAAGCTTCTCTCTTTGACTTATAAAAAAAAACCTGGCACCACCTATTATAATCGTATATTAATGTAAGAAGATATCTTGATCCACCGCTGAGTCTGACTCGCATTGGTCCGCAGATATCTGAATGAACAACATTCAGTAACTGCTTACTTCTTCCTTCTCTGTCAGTAAAGGGTTTCCCTGCTTGCTCACCTCCTTGACATTGTCACACCACATGGGTAATTTATCATTATCCAATTTATTACCGTGTACCAGTCGCTTTCTGTGCAAATCCTGTACGCCTTTACAATGTAGGTACTCCAGTTGTCTATGCCACAGGACCATTTTGTTTGAATTTCTATGCATTATTCATTTGCAGATATTTGAATTCCGTTGCCATAAACAAATTTCAATGTTTTATTTATTAATTCGTTATTCATTTGTAGACATTTGAATTTCGTTTTATATAAACATATTTCAATATTTTTCATAAAATCAAGTAGACCAAAAAGTTTTCTTTATTTGTTTACCACAAAATTCTAATCACTTCGAACTTTTATTTCATAAGAAACACATCTCTCTGAAGTTGCTCCTACGCTTCAATTCAAAATTAATAGTTAAATATTCTCTCTTTATTAATGAGGTTCTTTCTCATTGAAAATGGTAATTAGAAGAAATACTTATGTACAGTAGTGCTAGAAATGAAACCGATCGTACCCAACTGTTATTTTTAGGGAATAGTTTTGGCTAAATTCATTAATTATATTTACAGGAATTCCCAACTAAACACAGAATAACGCTCCATAAAATAACACATTAATTTGTTTTCAGAATAAATTATGATTTTTTTTATTGGAGCAAAGAAGGGGAAATCTACAAGACGTAGTGCCGGACTTTACCGACTAAAAACCCCTCTCCGGGCACCGATCCGAAGATCATGGCCTAAGAGTAGTTAACCATAAAGGTTTAGGAAAATAGAAGGGAAAATTAAAGAGGTACGTAACAATCGCTACATAGTAAAGAAAAGATGTCCCAAAGAGACGCAGAAGTCTAGACAGCCAAGAGACAAGGTCTCTTGTATCTGTCGGATTCACAGGGTTGGATATCATGCAAGCATGCAATCTCCGGATTAGAGTGTTGAAAGATAGATCTCCGGAGATTGAGGGCATGCTATTTTCTCTGAGGCTATGAAATATGAAAAAATATGCAAGAAATCCGAAAAAAGTACAAGAAAAAATAACAATAACAGAGAAAACAGCATTACCAAGAAACCGTCTTCAAAAGTTCTATCAAAAATGCTGAGGACTGGAATGTTCCCGTTGGAGTTTCACATATCTGTCTGTATATAAAGCAGTTACTTTCATTTTATGGAAAGTTTTCCACAGTATGGGCATACGTTTCAACTCATCAAACATCTGAGAATTAAGCACGTTTGTAGTAATTATAATATTAAAATTGTGCCGTAGTAGTTTTTGCTTATATTTTAATCTATAATTTATGACGGAAAATGTGTTTCCTAAATAATTATATTGTGTGTATCTGTATATTTTTCCACTGAATAATTGGAGGTTGAAAAAATCGGCAATGTGTCGAAACCATTTTATAACACCAAACTAATATTAAAATAACGACATAAGTTAAACAAAGTAGTTTTATTTGTAAAGTTATGTTATATTTAAATATTTGGGAATCTCATTTATGGTCATCCACTGTAGGTTGAAATACAAGGATGAGATTGATTCGAAACAGTTCTACCATGAAAAATATTATAACAAATTGAAAAATCATCACGATATTCCTTTGCTCTGTCAATTTGCTGAGACCGTGGATTAAAACGAATTATAAGAAACGATATAACTGAATCACAATTTGGTGTTATATCAATACAATGTAAGAATCAAATCAAATTTGCTTGAGAGAAGACAACTTTTTTCTAAATTACATACTTTTGACATATGCCATAAAGAAACGTAATTTGACATGTTATTTTATTTTTTGACAAACAATTCGTTGCTATTGATACTTGAAAGTTTGGAAGGAAGGAAAATAACGGAGCGATTTTTAATTAGGGATGTCTCAATATGATTATACGGCGTTGTAGTGCGTTGATTCAGTCAACCAAAGGGGCGGTATATATAACACGATATTTTACACTAAAAACTCTCTGTACTCTGTAATATTGTATAACTTTGGTTAACTTTTGATATATATACAAATCGGGATCCTTTTTTACAGTTTCAAAGACAATTTAGTGTTTTGTTAATATATCATATGTCCTAACTTTTTTTGAGTGAACTTTAAATATGATATGATATGGTAATATTTTGATCCAGCAAAATTAAAGCCCACGGGAAATTTTCATGTGGCTTGATTTCCGAGAATTTCATAATTAATTAACACTATTTGAAATCAGAGCTCTAAAATAGATATATTTCGTTATTAATGTAATTGTTACAATATTCCGCCTTGATTAACTGCAATAAATTATGTATCTAAGGGAATACAAATTTAAAAAACAATAGAACACTTGTTGTAACCTAGCATCTGTTATTTACATCTGTTCCCAAAACTTAATTTAAAATATTAACAATTTCAACATTCAAGAGATGCTGCGAAACTTTAGAACAGTAGGTGTCTCACCATTCAAAAAATCAACAACTACATACACGCCATTAATTTATTTCAGATGTAATTCATGAGGAATAACACATAATTTCTAATGAAAGTCAAATTTGATGATTAACATCAGTGAATCAAATTTAATTGGAAAATGTGTGTGGTTTAAATTAATGGTTAAGACTTGAATAATACTATATGGAATAAATAATGAAATTATTTATTAACAATTTCTTAAAACGAGAGAATAAGTTTTTGAGAACTCTGGTTCTGTACGTGTGTTTTGACAACTAACTGTCAACTGATGTTGGAGTTATTTCATTTTGCTTGTTGGCCGCTCTTATAATGGCCTTACCAAGTATACAAAGTTGTTATTCTAAATTGTCGAGATATTCTGAACACAGGATCCTATAATAATAATCGAGGAGCTATTTTCCTGTCACAGTTAACTGTGTGGCATTCTGCTGATTTAATTTACAATGCGAAAAAATATCTTATTCTTGAAAATAAAGCTTACGCTATAACAGAGTCAAGAATTGAGACGCAATTTACTTAGAAAATCATTTATTTAGAATACCGATCAGACATGTAGTAGATGTTAAGATTCTGCATATAGCATATAGGTAAACCAAGTAAATTGTGTGTCACCTCTTGAATGTTTATCTTTCTTTTCAGTTATGTTTTACCTTATAGCACGGTAAAGTAGATTTTTTAGAAAAATACTACTTAATATGATCCCAGGTTCCTATAGCTCTCAAGAAAACGTGGAGACACTTAAAGTATATATGCACTAAAGTAGATGAAAATTTCATCAAAATTACAAATGATAGAGTTATTAATTATAAATTTCATTTCAACAAAGATTGCAAATTTTTACACAGAAAATTGTGATTTGATTTTGTTTATAAATTGTGTTGTAATTATTTGAACTTGTCATCTAGACATGAGGAATCTAAATAAATTTTGACATAAAATTAGCAAAATTAGAAAGATTGGTATCTAAGTGTTGTTTGAGGGTGATAATCCAACCAAACGTGAAAGAGAGAAATTCAGTACCCAGTTGAAATTTGCCGCTCACTAATTCTTGCTTAAAGAATCAACTACGTGAATTATTTTTTGATTTAAAAAGGTGACATATTTAAACAGTTACAATAATAGGAACCTACTGTCCGAAGGTTCCGATTACGAGTCACTAAAATCAAATCAGTTGTAGATGTCTCGACGACATTTATTTTCCATCAAAGGAATACCGTCTGTGAATCTGACAGATAATTAACATGTGAATAGAAATTGTTTTCATTAACTTTATACTTAAATGCAGAAATATATTTTGCTACTAAGAGACGTGGGGGATGAAATTGAAAACAAGTAACTTGCCTGATGTATATACACATAAATAAAATTTTAATTAATTAGTTATTACAAAATTAACGAACATTTTGGAGTGAGTGTTGTATTGAGTGACATTTTGCAATCTTTCATATTTCAGTAGCAACGAAGGAAGATTACGTCACCTTATGATGTATGTCAGCCTGTCCAATTATAGGCAAGAGTTATGGTTAATTCAATTAAACCTAATTCGAAATATGTGGTTTGGAAACACGTTGTTCTCTTTCAAATAAATTTGATTTGATCTTATATTGTATTAATATTACATCAAATTGTGGTTCAGTTATATTTTTTGTTATAATTCTATTTGTTTGAATCCACAGTGTCAACAAATTGACAGAGCAAAGAAATGTCGAGATGAGTTATAATAACTTTAATGGTAGAACTGTTCCGAATCAATTTCATTCTTATTTTTCAACTTACACTAAATGACTATAAATGTGGTTCCCAAATATTTAAATATAATATAACTTTCCAAATAAAACTACTTTGTTTAAGTTTTGTGGTTAATTTAATTAATTTTAACCTCCAATTAGTTAGTGGAAAGAAGTACTTAAATGATATATGCGACATAATTTTAGGAAACACATTTACTGATTAGAGTACAGATTAAATTTTAAGGAAGAATAACTTCGTCACTATTCTAAAATTATAATTGGAATAAACAAGCTTAATTCTCATATGTACTATGAGTTATAACGTAGGTCCGTACTATCGAAACATGGAACTCGAGATGGCGATGTGTGGGACAAGAATTGAACTTCTATCCAAAGAAAATTTCGACACGAGGCGGATTCAGGTAGAGGCGTTACTTACCAAAATCGATACCTGGGATTTCGTTAATGGTGAAGTATCAAAGTAAGTTATATGTCAGGGTGACACAAAAAGTGAATCAGCGCTTAAAACGTGGATGTAAATAAGATAAAAAGGTAAATGCGGACATAATCCTATGCATAAGCCCATCGGACCTCAAGAGTATCAAAGGATGCGAGATTCCCAAAGGTTGAAATTGGAGTCAATCCATGCTTCAAATGGACCGGCACTATAGGAACAATTATTTTATATATTTTATATATAATATTTATTTAAGTATAAATAAAATTGGATAACGATAAATTACCCACGTGGTGTGACATATGTCAACGAGGTAAACAAGCAAGGATACCCTTTACTGACAGAGAAGTAAGAAGTAAGCAGTTACTGAATATTGTTCATTCAGACATCTGCGGACCAATGCGAGTCAGAACCAGTGGTGGATCAAGATATCTTCTAACATTTAGGTGTATTTTCTCATGTCAAAAGGAGAATTTCTTGAAATATTTAAGGAGTACTAAAGAACTGTCGAAAAACAAACTGGTAATGGAATTAAGAGAAAATTAGCTGAGAAATCAAGATCAAAGAATGCTAAGTGTTTTTTGGAATAGAAATTAACCAAAGCAAGAAAGGAGTAACACTTAAACAAAAAAAATATATTTTAGAGAAATTCAGAATGATAGATTACAATCCAGTTAAAACATCCTATGACTGCCACTCAAAAGTTACCAGAGATTTAAAAATGTTTAAAGTCCCCACACGATACTGAGAATTAATTGGTAGTCTAATGTAGTCTAATGCAGCCGATCAAAACTGGGGCTTTACAATAATTAGCTGTGTCTTTCTGACAATCGAACCTGGATTTGAGGCGCTTTTTCAGTTTCTTATTTCACCGTTTTTGTCTCTTAATAGGAACTTATTCTGAAATGGAACTGGCGAAGTGCCGTGTGGTCCCAATAGGACTCTGAAGCACTCGAACTTCTTGCAGGCACGCTTGCTGTTTTCGCATTTCATGACCGCTAATTCAGTTATTAAATTGTTTATAGTACGAAAACCAAAACTTAATTCAGTTGTTTCTTGAATTGGTAACCAAGGTTACCAACCAAGTAAACAATTTTTTTTATTTGTCTGAATTTAGTAACTAACTAATTTCAGACAAAAGATGGACAGATTTCAGTAGTTGCTACCCAAACTTGGAGAAATGACGATCGTTACCGCTGCCATTGGTAACGACAGAAAAGACTTTTATTGTTAGCAACTTTTGTCAATTGTTCAAAGTGTGGTTAGCAACCAGGGAATATTGTTGATAGTAACAATTTTGGTGTGAGTTGTTTGTCATTCTTCTGTTTGAATTTAGTTGTAATAGTTACCAAATTCGAAAGAGAAGGGTTGTTAATTTGGCTGGTAACATCGGTTACTAAATCAATAAACTATGTGTAGTGTCCGGAAAAGAGACAAGCTAAGTGAAAATCTCAATAAAAACCAAATGTCTGCCGACGTTTCCAGAGGTACCCGATTTCCTTAGTGTTCAAATTTATGTATATTGAATTGTATTAAAGCATTGCATATTCTTCAGACAACAGAAGTATGTTTTACTTTTGATTAATAAACATATCACCTTCATTGCTGTTGGAACCTGAATATGTACAAAATGTAATTTGATTTCAAAACTGAACTGAACTGAACAATTATTTGGTAACTTACAATTTCATCGTTGAAAAGACGAAAACTACAAAAGAAATAAGTATTTAGTCTTTACACGTGAGCTGTTTGTTTCGTTTTTTAGCTTTCAATGCAAACACAAATTTAAGCAATATCGTTTTGTCATGAAAATATTTTGGTTTATATTCAAAAAATAATAATAATTTTTTCCAGATTGATGTTTTTAATGAACTCAGAAGTCAGATTTATCTAGTAATAGAGGTCCTTATGATATTCCTTCTACAGCATTGAATGAATTGTGGATTATCATTAACAAAGCCTCTAAAAATGGAATTTAACTTGTATTTAAAATGTGCTTTATTTCCTAATGTACAGAAAAAATCATTTATTACACCTACCTTAAAGAATGGAGATAGTTTACTTGTAACAAATTTAGGCCTGTATGAAAAATGTTTTGTATTCCATAATTGTCCAAAAAAATTCATTTTCAAAATAGTTCCAAAATATTATAAATGAGAGTCAACATGGATTTTGCAAATGTAAATCTTCTGCGACCAACCTTCTTATTTATAACAATTCGACAGTTGTTGCTCTTGAAAATCATTTACAGGTTGATGTTGTTTATACAGACTTTTAAAAGGCATCTGATAGAATCTGCCATGATTTATTGTTTGCTGAACTAGCTGGGATGGAGTTGTCAAGTAAGTTTTCCACTGTAGATAATCATAACGATTGTAATGTAAAGTGATTAGTTTTTTAAAAAAAATAAATCAACATTATTTTCGAAAGTTACACTTTACATAAAAGATTTTAATGTAATATGTTTGAAATTTAGAAATGTGTAACAGATTAGGCGGTAGTTTATCTAGAAAAATTGGTTTGGCTCAAACTAAAATAAATTTGCGTAAATGTAAATGAAAAACTGGTGAATATTCTGGTGCACTGATTGCAGAACAATTTTTAGATGGGATGGACAGTAATTTAGCATATAAATTCCAGCTTAAAGTATGCGTTATTGTTGAAGAAGAAATAATGTGTAGAAATAGTTAATCTTTCCATTTCTCTGTTAACATCAACTATTATTGACAAGTAATTAATAAGTCAACTTAGTTGTCACGCCCTTCCATATTCTGTCATTGTCAAAACTTTTCGGGTTATTCATCAAACACTCTAATACCCTCAAAAATTATTTCTTATTACAAATTGCAAATTTAAATAAAGCATCCTAAGAACTCCATTTACAACTCAACGCATATGGAGAGTTACTACCACGATTTTAATATATTTTTAAAGCAAGTATGGAACATATAAGTAAAACAAGTAATCGTGTCTCACTTCTTGAATGTCTATAATTTCGTAAGCGTTCCTTTTAATTATGTTGCCCTTGTTTCACTATAAAGTAGATTTTTAGAAAAATAATGGTTAATAGGATTCCAGGTTCTGCGATGCTTTGTCGTATAAAATAACCTCTTTTTATAATCGGTATCGCGATTATAAGATCAGCAATTAACCAGAACGGAAATACTTCAACATTAGTTGACTAAGTTGTCAGAAAGTTGTCAAAACGTGCGTACTCGATAGCAACTCTCAAGAAAACGTGGAGACACTAAAAATATATATGTAATAAATCAACAAAAGAATGCTATTACTTATAAATTTCTACTGTAAAAAGATTGCAAATCTTTACGCAGAAAATTGTAGAATAGAAATCAATATTTCATGATTTGGTTCAAAAGTTGTGTTGACATTATTTGAACTTGTCATCCAAACATGAGGAATCTAAATAATTTTCGTCATAAAATTAGCAAATATGGAAACATTGGTATCTTAGTGTTGTGGGAGAGTGATAACCCAACCAAAAGTGAAAGAGAAAAATTCAGTGCATAGTTGAAAATTGTCGCTCACTAATTCAAGCTGAAAGAATCAACCACGTTAATTTACTGTTGATTTAAAAAAGTGAAATATTTAAACAATTACAATAATGGCAACTTTTTGTTTGAGGATTTCGATTACGAGTGCTGAAAAATCACGGAAATCACGAACTTTCAAGTTTCAGTAGCAACGAAGGAATTTTGTTTATCAAATAAAAGAAAATAACATTTATGTTGCTAAGATTACGTTTCCTTGTGACATTTGCCACACGTTACAATATAAACAAAACGTCCAATGACCAATTAAACCATATTCGAAATATGTAATTTAGAAAAAAGTTGTCATCTTTCAAGTAATTTTGATTTGTTTCTTTCATTGTATTAAAATTACATCAAATTGTGGTTATATTTTTATTATATTTCTATTTGTTTTAATTGACAGTGTCATCAAATTGACAGAGAAAAGAAATATCGAGATGATTTTTCGATTTGTTATAATAACTTTAATGACAGTGATTCATTTATTTAATGACCACGTTACAAATCACATCTGTGTGTGAAATGATATGGACAAATTGCACGTGTTGATTACCAGGAAACTTTTGCACAAACAATCAGTTCAATACGATCGTTACCATCTTTGGCTGTACAAAATAATCACAAAATCAAGTAACTAGACGTAAAAACAGCATTTTTATATGGAGAACTTGAAGACACCTATTTATGACTTAACAAGAAGGGTTGGATCATGACGAAACCATGGTATGTAAATTGAACAAGTCACCATATGGGTTAAAACAATTCCCTTGCTGCTGGCATGCCAAATTCGACTCTACACCGAAAAGAGTTTTAGTATTTATATGGAACAAATTTTAAACAGAATTGAAATGACTAATGCTGATCCTAATACTGTTCCAGTCGACCCTAACATAAAGCTACAGTAGGAAGATACTACCTCACTTCTGCTCTTCATAATAACACAGCTCGTTCCGTCAAATTTTATTTGGCTACCATCGCAAATAATCTGACTTAGAGACAATAGATTTGTTGCCAATTTAGGAACACATAATACTTTTGTAAAAAGCACGCACCTTTTTGTTTTGACCTTCATCGTCATAATGGTCCAACCTCACTTGTTCTGAGCATTGCACAGATTATACTTTGTTGTTTGCGACTCTGATTTTATGTATGACAGGAGCCGTCATATTTTCAAGCATGTTCTTACGTCTTGTCATGTGTGACGATGCATCGGAAGCCACTTACCATGGGTCATTTTGGCTGGATGTTGCCTCAAACGCAGCAGCATATGATGAACTACTTGCTTTTTGTTGAACATTCTTGGTTCTGGATTTGCATTTGAGGACTTTTATGACCTTACTTGTTACAAGTGTAGCACCTTGGACCCTTACTTTGTTTCTGTGGTTGTTTTTAATTTTCTTGATGACAGACAATACTGTTGAGTCACTTTCAGGTTGTTTAACATCTTGTGATAGTTTTGATTTCACAGAAACAGAAGGCATCTTCATGCCGGAGCTTTCAATAGCAATAATCATTGGTTGATAGGATTCTGGTAGACCGGAGAGTAGCACTGTAAATAGCCATTCATCGTCAACTTCGAAACCAATGTTTCTGAGCTTGTGAGCGGTACACATTATTTTACTCATAAATTTCTCTACGTTTTAACATGCAGTATGTGAAGTATTACAGAGATCATGCAGCAGCCCATCACAGCGTGTCAACCAAGATTTATCCCATACTTATTTTGCAGTACTACTCTCTTGTATGTGCACGTAATTTATTGAGTCAACTAGTAAATTTATCTTAGTTTTTGCCTTTGTGTCTCGTTTTGTGTCCACAATGACACATGTGGGGGGTTTTATGCAGTCCACAACTTCTCTTACTGTAGATGTGTATTTACAGCAAATCGCTAGGTTACGTAATTATCTCGGCCGGTTAACTTTTCAATTAATGCCAATTGATTGTTTGCTGACAATTTAAGAACCCTTATTCCAAATGTTACGAGAAATCACCTTTCTATTGTCGTATTGACGTTTTAGGTTAACTTTATTACTTTTCTCAGTAAATAAGTCTTTCTGGGCTTAAAAGAATTTATTATTTCTCAAGAAAAATTTATATTTAAGAATTTAGTGTTAAAATTACAACTTAACTGTCCACAGGCGCACAATTCAAATTACAATTTTAACAGTTTATGTGTAGTTTCAGTGCACTCCTACCTGGTCATCGCATCAGTTACAATTGGCATCCCAAGAGGAGATGAAACATTATTTGTTTTAAGTTGTGTCAAAATTGTTCATTCTTTATAGTAGTGTAAGCTACATTGCGCTGTAAATTAGATTTTTTTTAGAAGAATCCTTCAAGTAAACTAATTAGGGTTAACAAGACAGCATTAAGTTAACTAAGGAAAGCATATTATCAAATTTAGTACGCTGGGTCAGCTCCTGGTGTAATATTTATACGATACACATTCTCCACATTTTGGCAGATTGAAATAACCTCTTTCCGTAATTCGCCAAAGAGCATTATAGGATCGGATACCGAACAAAATAAAATTACACAAAGATCAGTTGTCAAGATTGTCAAGGAGTTGTCAAAGAATACGAACCGTATTCCATATCAGTCTTCACAATATTGCCAAACTAATTTAAGTGTTTCTTTTCTATGAAAACTTTTTTCTAAATGTTAGTGTATTGACCTTTTTGCTTTAATTCAATTCAAAATACATAAATTTGACCACTGAACAATTTCTAACATTATCTCAGTCATCTAAATCTTATCAATATTAAAATTTGCCCTAATATATATTATTCTTTTCCTTGAAAAATATTACATTTTACCAGTGTGCGTTTATATTCGGATTCAAACTCAGATAAATAAACTATATGTAGTTTGAGGAGAAAAGACAATCCAAGTGAAAATCTCAATAAAACCCAAAAGTCTGCCGGCGCTTCAAGAGGCCTTAAGATTAAAATATCGGAACTAGAGGGTGAACTACAACGAATGAAAGTAAGTAATGCAGTAAGCTGTCTGCTAAACTACAGACACCTTCGGTAAATCCTGGAAATACTCCTACTTCTAACACCAATCCTTTCTCCCAACTAGCCACCCCACACCTCCGAAACGCAAAAGTTTTCCACGAAGTGGGTCACGCCTATAAAAGTGATGTCGAAATCGTCTGATGATGACGCACCCCTGTGCTCACCGAAAAGACATGAAAGTACTGGAAGTCTTTATATCCATTATGGTCAAAAGCCAAAAGTGAATAATTGGAACAGTTTACCAGCATCTGGTTCTGATTTTTATTCCAATCATTGTGCATCAGTGGATATATTTTTAGTAACTGGAGATTGAAACCTGCCCCGAGTGAATTGGACTAATGATGAGTTTAGTGTTTTCATGAGTTCTGAGGTTTACTCATTAAACTATCACTTGTCATTAGTTGATTGGGATTTACTTTTAAGCAATATGGATGTTAATGATTGAGAGCACAAATCTTATGAAATTTTATACAATATGTTCCAACTTGATCTACCTGTAAAAATAATTAAGAACTATGTTTCTTAAGTTGTTCTATAAAGAGCTTATGACATTAACAATTCATTATTCATTTGCAGATATTTGAATTTCGTTGTCATAAGCAAAATTAAATATTTTTCATAAAATCAAGTAGCCCAAAAAGATTTCTTTATTTGGTTACCACAAAACTTTAATCAGTTCATATCGAAACCTACCTCTCTTATACATAATTTGTTTTCAGAATAAATTCAATAAATTAAGATTGAAATCTGAAAGTACGATGTAAAAGGCAAATGCTGGAAAGATTCTAGTGGCCCAAGAATTGGATTTAAATGTACGTATAATTTTCATCTGTATTCAAGATTTTTATAATTAATGATATATCTTATGCTAAAACACACACAATTAAATTATTTAATTTAAATAAAAAACAAATAAGCTATTTCGACGATTCGTTGGACATCAGGAATTGACACATCGACAGACTGATTACTATCATATAAATGAAGATGAAATGTGCTATGACAAAGCCACATATCGGGAAATATGAAAAAAAAATCCAAGAAATCAAAAAAAGTACAAGCAAAAATCCCAATAAAGAAGAAAACAGCATTACCAAAAGTTCTACCAAAAAGGCTGAGGACTGGAATGTTCCCGTTGGAGTTCCACATATCTGTCTGTGTATAAAGCAGGTACTTTCATTTTGAGAATTAAGCATGTTTATAATAATTATAATATTATAATTGTGGCGAAGAAATTTTTCCTATTGTAATCTGTACTCTATGACGGTAAATGCGTTTCCTAAATAATTATGTTGTATACATATTATAAATAATTATGTTATATATAGCTGTAAATCTTTCTACTGAAAAATTGTTTGTTGAAAAAATCGACAATGTGTCGAAACCATTTTATAACACCAAACTAAATTTTCGACTTAAGTTAAACTAAGTAATTTTATTTGTAAAGTTAAGTTATATTTAATTATTTGTGAATCTCATTTATAGTCTTCCAGTGTAGGTTGAAATATAAGGATGAGATTGATTCGAAACAGTTCTACCATCAACAATATTATAACAAATCGAAAAATCATCACGATATTCCTTTGCTCTGTCAATTTGCTGACACTGTGGATTCAAACGAATAGAAATATAAGAAAAGATATAACTGAACCACAATTTGGTGAAATACAATATAAGAATGAAATCAAGTTTTGCTTGGGAAAAGACAACTTTTTTGCTAAATTACATACTTCTGACATATGTCATAAGGAAACGTAATCTTAGCAACATAAATGTTATTTTATTTTTTGACAAACAATTGGTTGCTATTGAAACTTGAAATAAATGTCGACGAGAGATCTGCAACTGATTTGATTTCAATGACTTTCAGGGCACGTAATCTAAACCTTGAGACAGTAAGTTGCTATTTTTGTAACTGTTTAAATATTTCACCTTTTTAAATCAACAGTAAATTCACGTAGGTGATTCTCTCAGCTTGAATAACTGAGCGACAGATTTCAACACTGAAATTTTCTTTTTCAACATTGTTTATGACCCTCAAATGATATACTAATCTTTCCATATTTGATAATTTTATATCGCAAATTATTTAGATTCTTCATGTCTGGATGACAAATTCAAATAATATCAACACAACTTATAAACCAAATCATAAAATAGTAATTTCTATTTTACAATTTTCTGCGTAAATATTGATTTGCAATCTTTGTTCGGTTGAAACTTATAATTAATGGCTTTATCATTTGCAGTTCTGCTAAAATTTTCATCTACTTTGGTGCATATATATTTTTGGTGTCTCCATATTATCTTGACAGTATGCCTGTTTTGACAACACACTGACAACATCGAGAACTAAAGATGGAGTATTTTCGTTCTGCTTATTCGCGATTCTGATCATAGAATGAAGGTATTTTATAATACCAAACATCGCGGACCCTTGTATCCTATTAAGCAGTATTCTTCTAAATTATCTATAATAATAATAATAATAATAATAATAATAATAATATCATAATTGAAATGAAAGTATATGCTCCTATAGACATTCAAGAAGTGAGACACAATTTACTTGCTTTACCTATATGCTCCATACTTGCTTTAAAAATATGTTAAAATCGTGGTAGTAACTCTCCATATGCGTTGGGATGTACATGGAGTTCTTAGGATGCTTTATTTAAATTTGCCATCTGTAAAAAGAAATAATTTTTGAGGGTATTGCAAAAATTATCTTCAAAAATTGATTGAATATATCATATTGTAGAAGAGATTGAAAAACGCAGTGACCAAAGGTTTTTTTGAAAGAAGGAAAATGTCGGAGCGATTTTTAATTAGGGATGACTCAATTTGATTATACGTCGATGTAGTGCACTGATTCAGTTAACCAAAGGGGCGGTATATATAACACGATATTGTACACTAAATATTCTCTGTACTATGTAATATTGTATAACTTTGATTAACTTTTGATATATATACAAATCGGAATTCTTTTTACAGTTTTTAAGACATCTTGGTGTTTTGATAATATATCATATGCCTAACTTTACTTAAATGAATTTTAATATGATTGGTAATATTTTGATTCAGCAAAATTAAAGCCCACGGGAATTTTTCATGAGACTTGATTTTCGAGAATTTCATGACGAATTAACACTATTTGAAATCAGAGCTCTAAAATAGATTAGATAGAATAAATTAGTGTAACTGTTCCAATATGATTAATAAATGCAACAAATTATGTAGCTAAGGGAAATCAAATTTAAAAAACAATACAACACTTGAGGCTTGAGTAATACCATATGGAATAAATAATGAAATTATTTACTAACAATTTCTTAAAACAGGAGAATAAGTTTTTGAGAACTCTGGTCCTGTACGTTTGTTTTGAAAACTAACTGACAACTGATATATCAGTTATTTCATTTTGCTTGTTGGTCGATTTTATATTGGCGATACCAAATATAGAAAGATGATATTCTAAATTGTAGAGATATTCTGAACACAGTATTCTATAATAATAATGGAGGAGCTATCCTTCTGTGACAGTTAACAGTGAAACATTCTTCTGATACAATTTAATTTACAATGCGAAAAAACATCTTATTATTGAAAATAAAGCTTACGCTATAACAGAGTCAAGAATTGAGACACAATTTTCTTAGAAAAGCTTTCATTTGGAATACCGATCAGACATGTGTCAGATGATGATATTCTTCCAGGTAAATAGAAAGGAAGAAGAACTGCCTTCGTTGCTATTGAACCCAGATTATGTACAAAACTATTTTTTGGTAAATTTACCTTCTAAACTTGTTCATTTAGTTATGGCGAAGAGCACAAAAAACTTTTATTTATCTTCTAAAGGGTTCTTATCCCATCAAATAACATTCGCAAAGTTCAATTTATATTGTGCATCACAATCTTCAAGTTTTGATTCACCACCACGATTTGAACTTTATTTTAAAGCAAGTATGGAGCATGTAGGTAAAGTAAATTGTGTTTCACCTCTTGAATGTTTATAAAGATTTTTTAGAAAAATACTAATTAATAGGATCCCAGGTTCCTAGAATCGCGATCATAAATCAGCAACTAAGGCCAAGTTGTCCAATTTGTCAGCTCTCAAGAAAACGTGGAGACACTTAAAATATATATGCACAAACGTAGATGAAAATTTCAACAAAATTACAAATGTTAGAGCTATTAATTATAAATTTCATCTGAACAAAGATTGCAAATCAGCAAATTGTAAAGTAGAAATCACTTTTTCATGATTTTGTTAATAAAATGTGCTGACATTATTTGAAGTTGTCATCTAGAGATGAGGAATCTAATTAAATTTTGACATAAAATTAGCAAATTTGGAAAGATTGGTATCTTAGTGTTATTTGAGGGTAATAATCTAACCAAACGTGATAGAAAAATTTCAGTACCTAGTTGTAATTTGCCGCTCACAAATTCTTGCTTAAAGAATCAACTAGGTGAATTATCTTTTGATTTAAAAAGGTGAAATATTTAAACATTTACAATAATAGCAACCTACTGTCTGAAGGTTTCGATTACGAGTCACTGAAATCAAATCAGTTGCAGATCTCTCGTCGACATTTATTTTGAATCAAAGAAATACTGTCTGTGATTCTGCAGATAATTAACATGTGAATAGAAATTGTTTTTGTTAACATTGTTAACTTTATACTTAAATGCCGATATATATTTTGTTGCTAAGAGAGGTGAGGGATGTCGTCTTTCAAGTAAATTTGATTTGATCTTACATTGTATTAATATTACATCAAGTTGTGGTTCAGTTATATTTTTTGGTATAATTCTATTCGTTTGAATCCACAGTGTCAACAAATTGACAGAGCTAAGGAATATCGAGATGAGATGAGTTATACTAAATGGTAGAACTGTTCCGAATCAAATTCATTCTTATATTTCAACCCACACTAATTGACTATAAATGTGATTCCCAAATATTTATATATAATATAACTTTCCAAATAAAACTACTTTGTGTACCTTTAAGTTATGTGGTTAATTTAATATAAGTTTGGTTGTTAATAAATGGTTTCGACCCATTGTCGATTTTTTTAACCTTCAGCTATTCAGTGGAGGTACTGAGTTATATGGAACATATTTTTTTAGGAAACACATTTAGTGATTACAGTACAGATTAAAATTTAAGGAAAAATTACTTCGGCACTAATCTAAAATTATAATTGCTATAAACAAGCTTCATTCTCAGATGATAGATGAGTTGAAACCTAGATCCACACTATGGAAACATTTCCATAAAATGAAAGTACTTGCTATATACAGAGATAGATATGTGGAACTCCAACGGAAATATTCCAGTCCTCAGTCTTTTTGGTAGAACTTTTGAATACGGTTTCTTGGTAATGATGTTTTCTTCTTTATTGTTATTTTTTTTTGTACTTTTTTCGGATTTCTTGGATTTTTATTCATATTTCATAGCCTCAGAGAAAATATTTGCCGACGTCGTCAGGTTTTGTCGTGGCTCATTTCATCTTCATTTATATGATAGTAATCAGCCTTTCCATGTGAACGTAACTCGTCGTGCCCAACGAATCGTCGAAATACTTTAAAAAAGATATATAAAATTAATATTAAAGATTAATTTTATTATATATACCAATTTTATTTGTTTTTCATTTAAATTATATAATTTAATTTTGTGTTTTAACATAAAATATGTCATTAATTATAAAAATCTGGAATACAGATGAAAATAATACTTACATTTAAATCCAATTCTTGGGCCACTTGAATCATTACACCATTTGCTTTTTGCATCGTACTTTAAGATTTCAATCTTAATTTATTCTGAAAACAAATTAATTAGGTATTAATGTGTTGTTTTAAGGAGCGTCATATACATGAAAGTTCTTATTCTTTGTTTAGTTGGGATTCCTGTAAGTAAATTAATGAATTTAGACAAAAATATTACCTAAAAATAACAGTTTGATACGATATGTTTCATTTCTAGCATTACTATACACAAGTATTTCTTCCGATTATCATTTCCAATGAGGCAGGGACTCAATAATAAAAGCGAGAATATTTAACTAATAATTTTGAATTGAAGCGTAGGAGCAACTTCAGAGAAATGTGGTTCGTATGAAGTGTTTGAACTGATTAAAGTTTGGAGGTAAACAAGTAAAGAAAACTTTTTGGTCTACCTGATTTTATGAACAAAATTGAAATTAGTTTATGACAACGAAATTCAAATGTCTACAAATGAATAACGAATAGTTAATGTTATAAGCTCTTTAGAGAACAACTTAGGAAACTTAGTTTTTAATTTTTTTACATGTAGATAAAGTAGGAACATATTGTATAGAATTTCATAAGACACAATCAACCAATGATAATTGATAGTTTAAAGTGTAAACCTCAGTACTCATGCAAACACTATACTTACTCATCATTGGTCCAATTCACTCGAGGCAAGTTATGTTAGAATATCTAGACATCGTGTATAACGGTTGTGATGACAACGGAGAATAAAAACAACAGAAGAGCGTAGTTATAGAAACAGAGTTAAGTTGTATGAGCAGAGTTAGTTGTGTACAGCCCACCAATGTTGTAAAATAGTTAATAAGCGTTTTACTGAGTACCTTGCATTATCATTCCACGTCGCCTTGTAAGCAGGCATATTCTAACTATTAACTTTTGTGTTTTGACCTTAATGGAAACAAATACTTCCAGTGCTTCCGTGTCCTTACGGTGAGCACAGGGGTGCGTCGTCAGGATTTCGAGAACACCTCCATAGGCGTATCCCACTTTGTGGAAGACTTCTGCGTTTTGGAGGTGTGGGGAGGCTGGTCGGGAGGAAGGATTGGTGTTAGGGTTAGAAGTAGGAGTACTTCCAGGATTTACGGATGGTATCTGTAGCTTAGCAGACAGCTTAATGCATTACTTACTTTCATTCGTTGTAATTCACCCTCTAGTTCCGAGATTTTAATCTTAACGTCTAGTTTTCAGGTACCTCTTGGCTTATCTTTTTCGCGGACTCTACACATGGTTTATTGGTTTAGTAACCGAGGTTACCAGCCAAATTAACAACTCTTCTCTTTTGTCTGAATATGGCAACTCTTATAACTAAATTCAAACAGAAGAACGAACGCTATCTCTAACTCCATTTGGGGGTCTGATGTCGGTGTGGCGCTTTGCCGAATTTTGCTGTTGTTACTTACTTTAGATGGTTAACTCTTTCGGAACTTCGAACGGAGTCGTGCTCAGAGTTTACCGCGCGGTTGACCTTTCTTTCTGCCAATAAAACCTGGATTTGAACCACCTTTTCCTTTTCTTCATTCACGGTTTTTGTCTCTTAGTATGAACTTCTTGTGGAACGGAACTGGCGATGTGCCGTCCGGTTCCAATAGGATTCGGAACCACTCGACCTTTTGCAGGCACGCTTGCTGTTTTCGCATTTCATTATCGCTAATTCGGTTATTAAACTGTCTATAGTACGGAAACAAAAATTTAATTCAGTTGTTTCTTGGATTGGTAACCAAGGTTACCAGACAAGTAAACAAATTTTTTCATTTGTCTGAATTTGGTAACTAACTAAATTCAGACAAAAGAGGGACACTAAATAAAAACAAAAATATCACTACAAACACTTTTGAAAACTGAGGTGTGAGTGTGATGAGAATAATAGTCGATGTTACAAGAAAACTAATCGTTTATTATATTATTACAAAGTGTGCACTCGGCTAGAAACGTCAAAGACTAAAAACTAAGAACCAAAAACCCTTCGTAGCATGACGCTTGCGTTAGGGCATCTATACAGAGGGGTTCCAAGCATCAATGTGCAATTTCATTCCTTAACAAACACTTTTCCGTAGTTGCTACTCAAATTTGGATAAATGACGATTGTTACCGCTGCCATTGGTAACGACAGAAAGGTCTCTTATTGTTAGCGACTTTTGTCAATTGTTCAAAGTGCACCAGGAAATATTGTTGATAGTAACAATTTTTGTTTGAGTTGTTCGTCCTTCCTCTGCCTGCATTTAGTTATAATAGTTACCATAATCGAAAGAGAAGAGTTGTTAACGCTAATCCCAAATCTTTATCCCAACCAGCCACCCCCACTCCTGCAAAGTCTTCCAGCTCCAAAACTCAGGAACTCGGTCACCCCCAAGGAGGTGATGTCGAAATTGTCTAACTACAATGCACCAGTTATGGTTCAGTATTCAAATTTATGTATATGGAATTGTATTAAAGTATTTTAGACCAAGTACACTAAGAATTGGAAGAGACTTCTCATAGAGAAGAAACTTTTAAATTGGTTTGGGAGAAAACAGCGCTAATGATAAGCCGTCTCAGATCTCAGTTTCGGTTAATATTTTTTGACAGCTCATTGACAATCTTGGCAACTGATCTTTGTGTAATTTCGTTTCGTTTGGTGTCCAATAATATAATGCTCTTTGGCGAATTACTGAGAGAGGTTATTTCAATTTGCCAAAATATGCGGAATAGGAAGGTCCTAATTATGTGATGTGAATTTATAAGTTTAACAGAATTGAAAAAAAGCAGCTAAAAAAGATGTTTAAGTTTTATTATTATCTTATCAAAGAAAATATATAAAATTTTGATATTTGTTAGGAATAGCAATGTCTAATTAACAATTCACACACTTTTGTCGATGCATATTCTTCAGACAACAAAAGTATGTTTTACTTTTGATTAATAAACATATCGCCTTCATTGCTGTTGAAACCTGAATATGTACAAAATATCATTTGATTTCAAACCTGATCTTGAACAATTATTTGGTAACTTCTTAAAATTTCGTCATTGAAAAGACAAAAACAACAAAAGAAATAAATATTTACACTTCGATAGCTGTTTGTTTCACTTTTTTGCCTTCCATGCAGACACAAATCTTATATTTTTGTTTATATTCAAAACGTAATTATAATTTTGTCCAGATTGGTGTTTTCAATGAACTCAGAAGTCTTTATTTATCTAGTAATAGAGGTCCTTATGATATTCTTTCTACAGTATTGAATGAATTGTGGATTTTCATTAACAAAGCCTCTAACAATGAAACTTAATATGTTTTTAAAATCTACTTTATTTCGTAACGTACGTAAAAAATCATTTGTTATACCTATCTTAAAGGATGGAGATAGTTTACTTGTTGTTTTCCAAGATTGTCCAAAAAAATCATTTCCAAACTAATTATGCCATAGTTCCAAAATATTATAAATGAGAGTCTACATGAATTTTGCAAATATAAATCTTCTGCGACCAACCTTCTTATTTATAAACTCTCGACAGTTGGTGCTCTTGAAAATCATTTACAGGTTGATGCTGTTTATACAGACATTTAAAAGGCATTTGATAGAATCTGCTATGATTTATTGTTTGCTAAAATAAATGGGCTGGATTTTCCACTGTAAATATTCATAACGATTGTAATGTAAAGTGATTAGTTTTTATAAAAAAATTAATCAACACCATATTCGCAAGTTATACTTTAGATAAAAGATATTAATGTAATGTGTTTGAAATTTAAAAATGAGTAATAGATTGGGCGGTAGTTTTTCTAGAAAAGTTGGTTCGGCTCAAGCTAAACTGAATTTGGGTAAATGTAAAAGAAAAGCTGGAGAATATCTTGATGCGTTTGCCCACACATTAAAGTAGTTTTTTACACAAATACTGCTGTAGGATCCCAGGTTTTGCGATGTTTTGTCGTATAAAATAACCTCTTTCCATAATCGATATCGCGATTATAAGTACAGCAATTAAGCAGAACGAAATACTCTCACATTAGCTGTCAAAATTGCCAGAGTTGTCAAAACGTGCGGACTCCTTAGGAACTCGTTAGGAATATTTAAACAATTACAATAATGGCAACTTGATGCCATTATTGTGGAGATGTCGATTACTAGTCCTGAAAGTCACGGAAATCAAATTAGTTGCAGATCTATCGTCGACATACAAAAACTGTCTGTGATTCTGATAGATAATTAACATGTGAAAAGAAATTGTTTTTGTTAACTTAGTTAACTTTATATTTCCATTAGAATAGATTGCTGCTAAGAGAAGTTCCAACTATTATAATTTAGTTTGAATATGTGATACGGACGACGTGAGGGATGAAATTGAAATCAGGATAACTAGATGTATATACACATAAATAAAATTTTAATTAATTAGTAATTATAAAACTAAACGAACATTTGGGAGTGGGTGTTGGACTGAGTGACATTTTACGAACTTTCAAGTTTCAATAGCAACGAAGGAATTTTGTGTATCAAATAAAAGAAAATAATATTTATGTTGCTAAGATTACGATTCCTTGTGACATATGCCAGACGTTAAAATATAAACAAAACATCCAATGTCTAATTGAACCTTATTCGAAATATGTAATTTAGAAAAAAGTTGTCTTCTTTCAAGTAAATTTGATTTGTTTCTTCCATTTCTTCTTTTATTGATGATCCTTGGTCCTGGATTTGCATTTGAGGACTTTTATGACCTTACTTATTACAAGTGTAGCACCCTTACTTACTTTGTTTCTTGTGGTTGGTATTGTTGACTGAGAATACTGTTGAGTCACTTTCAGGTTGTTTAACATCTTGTGATAGTTTTGATTTCACAGAAATTGAAGTTATCTTCATGCCGGAGCTTTCAATAGCAATAATCACTGGTTGATAGGAGGACTCTGGTAGACCGGAGAGTAGCAATGTAACTAGCCATTCATCGTCAACTGCGAAACCAATGTTTCACAGCTTGTGAGCAATACACATAATTTTGCTCACATATTTCTCTACGTTTTGACATAGAGTAAGTGAAGAATTATAGAGATCATGCAGCAGCCCATCACAGCATGTCAACCAAGAGTCATCAAATACTTATGAAAACGTATCCCATACTTCTTTTGCAGTACAACTCTCTTGTATGTGCACGTAATTTATTGAGTCAACTAGTAAATTTATCTTAGTTTTTGCCTTTGTGTCTCGTTTTGTGTCCACAATGACACATGTGGTGGGGTCTATGCAGTTTCACAACTCCTCTTGCTGTAGGTATGATTTTAAAGCAAATCGCCACGTTACGTAATTATCTCGGCCGGTTAACTTTTCAATTAATGGCAATTGATTGTTTGCTGACAATTTAAGAACCCTTATTCCAGATGTTACGAGAAAACACTTTTCAATTGTCGTATTGACGTTTTAGGTTAACTTCATTACTTTTCTCAGTAAGTAAACCATTCTCGGCTTCCCTGGGCTTTTCTGGCTCCATAACCTGTTAATTTTTCTTAAAAGAATTTTTTATTTCAGGAGAAAAACTTATATTTAAGAATTTAGTGTTAAAATTACAACTTAACTGTCTACAGACGCACAATTCAAATTACAATTTTATCAGTTTATGTGTAGTTTCTACTGGTCATCGCATCAGTTACAATTGGATTCCCAAGAGGAGATGAAACATTATTTGTTTTAAGTTGTGTTATAATTTTCCTTTCTATGTAAAAGCGTAAGCTACATTGCGCTGTAAATTAGATTTTTTTTGAGAAGAATGCTTCAGGTAAACTACTTTGGGTTAAAAAGACAGCATTAAATTAACTGAGGAATGCATATTATCGGAATTTGTAAGCTGGGTCATCTCCTTGATTAGTATTTATATGATCCCATTTTTCGCACTGAAATATCCTCTTTCTGTAATTCGCCAAAGAGCATTATAGGATCGGACACCAAACAAAACAAATTTACACAAAGATCAGTTGTCAAGATTGTCAGTGAGTTGTCAAAAAATACGAGCCGAAACTGAGACTGAGACGGCTAGCCATAAGCGCTACCAAATAATTTCATTCAATTGGAAACGGTAAATAATTACTTTAATAACAAGGTTATATAAATGTTTGTGATTTAAAGTACTGTAACCTGTATTCCATTTCTATCTACACAGTTCTGCCATACTAATTTAAAAGTTTATTTTCTATGAGAAGGCTCTTCTAATTCTTAGGGTACTTGGTCTAAAATACTTTAATACAATTCAATATACATAAATTTCAACACTGAACCATAAATGGTTCACAATTTCGACATCACCTCCTTGGGAGTGACCGAGTTCCAAGAAGTCTTCTGAGTTTTGGAGCTGCGAGACTTTGCAGGGGATGCAAGGGTGGCTAGTTGGGATAAAGATTTTGGATTAGCGTTAGGAGTAGGGGTACTATCAGAGTTTACCGATAGTATCCCCAGTTTAGACGACAAAGCTGTGTAAGCACTCTTTCACTCTCTGTATCTCACATTCTAGTTCTAAAATTTTATTCCTAAGGAAATCGGGTACCTCTGGAAACGTCAGCAGACTTTTGGGTTTTATTGAGTTTTTCACTTAGCTTTTCTTTTTTCCGGACCCTACACATGGTTTATTGGTTTAGTAACCGAGGTTACAAGCCAAATTAACAGCTCTTTTCTTTCGATTATGGTAACTATTATAACTAAATTCAGACAAAAGAAGGACGAACAACTCAAAAAAATTTGTAATTTTCAACAATATTCCCTGGTTGCTACCCACACTTTGAACAATTGACAAAAGTCGCTAACAATAAGAGACTTTTCTGTCGTTATCAATGGCAGAGGTAACGATCGTCATTTAACAAAGTTTCGGTAGCAACTACGGAAAAGTGTTGGTAGTGATATTTTCGTTTTTATTTAGTGACCCTATTAAAGTTCCTATTAAAAGACAAGAATCGTGAAATAAGAAAAGGAAAAGGAGGCTCAAATCCAGGTTCTATTGGCAGAAAGGAAGGCGGTACCACATCCAACGACACAACTAGTTATTGTAAAGCCCCAGTTTTGATCGGTTACATTAGAGTACATTAGTGGTTTTAAATCTCTGTTAAATTTTGAGTGGCAGTCATACGGTGTTTTAATTGGATTGCAATCTACCATTCTGAATTTCTCCAAAATATATTTTTTTTGTTTTAGTGTTACTCCTTTCTTACTTTGATAAATTTCTATTCTAAAGAAAAACCTTGCAATCTATGATCTTCAATTTCTCAGCTAATTCTCTCTTAATTTCATTACCAGTTTATTTTCGACAGTTCTTTTGTACTCCTTAAATTTTTCAAAAACTTCTCTCTTTGACTTAAGGAAAAAACCTGGCACCACCTATTATATTCGTCTATTAATGTAAGAAGATATCTTGATCCACCGCTGAATTTGACTCGCATTGGTCCGCAGATATCTGAATGGACAATATTCGGTAACTGCTTACTTCTTCCTTCTCTGTCAGTAAAGGGTTTCCTTGCTTGCTCACCTCGTTGACATTGTCACACCACATGGGTAATTTATCATTATCCAATTTATTACCGTGTACCAGTCGCTTTCTGTACAAATCCTGTACGCCTTTATAATGCAGGTACTCTAGTTGTTTATGCCACAGGACCATTTTGTTTGAATTTCTATGCATTATTCACTTGTAGACATTTGAATTTCGTTGTATACCGTACGAAAAATGCTCTTCGTGTCTGGATGTTGTAAGAGATGAATGCACGAAAAAGAGAGAAAAGTTTTGCCCGGTAGTAAGAATCCCTACTCTCAGAGACAATGCGCCGTGCTGGTGCGCGCCGGCGCACAATGTAAATTAATCTTTCCGAATGCATTTAGTAACTCTCCGTATGCGTAGGGATGTAGTTCGAGTTCTTCGGATGCTCCATTTAAATTCCGTAACTTTGTATAATTTTCAATCTGTAAAATAAAATATTTTTTGAGGGTATATCAAAAACAAAAATAAGTATTCTAAAAATAAACTACTTTTTTCAAAATAAAAATGTATCCCAAAAATTATATAAAATATACTAAAAACAACGTCTGCGGAGACGAACCGCATGCTAAACGCAGCAAAACCAAATGATCCCCTCCAGTCAGTTCGGCCCGCCCACATAATTGCATGTATATCTTTCCTTTTTGTTTACAAAGGGATATTGATGTTCCGTCTCAATATGCGAGTAGACACGCTCACCATTTTTGATACGGTATAAACATATTACAATATTTTTCATAAAATTAAGTAGCTCAAAAAGTTTTCTTTATTTGTTTACCACAAACCTCTAATCAGTTCAGACTTTTATTTCATAAGAAACACATCTTTCTGAAGTTGCTCCTACGCTTAAATTCAAAATTAATGGTTAAATATTCTCTCTTTATTAATGAGATAGAACCTGGACCTGGATTTGAACCGCCTTTTCCTTTCCTTCTTTCACGGTTTTTGTCTCTTAGTAGGAACTTCTTGTGGAACGGAACTGGCGATGTGCCGTCCGGTTCCAATAGGATTCGGAACCACTCGACCTTTTGCAGGCACACTTGCTGTTTTCCCATTTCATTATCGCTAATTCAGTTATTAAACTCTTTATAGTACGAAAACAAAAATTTAATTCAGTTGTTTCTTGGATTGGTAACCAAGGTTACCAGACAAGTAAACAAATTTTTTCATTTGTCTGAATTTGGTAACTAACTAAATTCAGACAAAAGATGGACACTAAATAAACACAAAAATATCACTACAAACACTTTTGAAAACTGAGGTGTGAGTGTGATGAGAATAATAGTCGATGTTACAAGAACACTGATCGTTTATTATATTATTACAAAGTGTGCTAGAAACGTTAAAGACTAAAAACTAAGAACTAAAAACCCTGCGTAGCATGACGCTTGCGTTAGGGCATCTATACAGAGGGTTCCAAGTATCAATGTGCAATTTCATTCCTTAACAAACACTTTTCCGTAGTTGCTACTCAAATTTGGATAAATGACGATTGTTACCGCTGCCATTGGTAACGACAGAAAGGTCTCTTATTGTTAGCGACTTTTGTCAATTGTTCAAAGTGCAACCAGAGAATATTGTTGATAGTAACAATTTTTGTTTGAGTTGTTCGTCCTTCTTCTCTCTGAATTTAGTTATAATAGTTACCATAATCGAAAGAGAAGAGTTGATAACGCTAATCCCAAATCTTTATCCCAACCAGCCACCCACACTCCTGCAAAGTCTTCCAGATCCAAAACTCAGGAACTCGGTCACCCCTAAGGAGGTGTTGTCGAAATTGTCTAACTGCGATTCACCCCATCAGTTATGATTCATTGTTCAAATTTATGTATATCGAATTGTATTAAAGTATTTTAAACCAAGTACACTAAGAATTAGAAGAGACTTCTCATAGAGAAGAAACTTTTAAATTGGTTTGGGAAAAACCAGCGCTAATGATTAGCCGTCTCAGATCTCAATTTCGGTTAATATTTTTTGACAGCTCATTGACAATCTTGGCAACTGATCTTTGTATAATTTCGTTTTGTTTGGTGTTCAATCCTATAATGCTCTTTGGCGAATTACTGAGAGAGGTTATTTCAATTTGCCAAAATATGCGGAAAGTGGGAAGGTCCTAACTATGTGATGTGAATTTATAAGTTTAACAGAATTGAAAAAAAGCAGCTAAAAAAGATGTTTAAGTGTTATTATTATCTTATCAAAGAAAATATATAAAATTTTGATATTTGTTAGGAATAGCAATGTCTAATTAATAATTCACACACTTTTGTCGATGCATATTCTTTTAATTAATAAACATATCGCCTTCATTGCTGTTGAAACCTGAATATGTACAAAATATCATTTGATTTCAAAACTGATCTTGAACAATTATTTGATAACTTCTTACAATTTCGTCATTGGAAAGACAAAAACAACAAAAGAAATAAGTATTTACACTTCGTTAGCTGTTTGTTTCACTTTTTAGCCTTCAATGCAGACACAAATCTAATACTTTTGTTTATATTCAAAATGTTAATTATAATTTTGTCCAGATTGATGTTTTCAATGAACTCAGAAGTCTTGATTTATCTAGTAATAGAGGTCCTTATGATATTCCTTCTACAGTATTGAATGAATTGTGGATTCTCATTAACAAAGCCTCTAACAATGAAATTTAAAATGTTTTTAAAATCTACTTTATTTCCTAACGTACGTAAAAAATCGTTTGTTATACCTACCTTAAAGGATGGAGGTAGTTTACTTGTTGTTTTCCAAAATTGTCCAAAAAAATCATTTCCAAAATAATTATGCCATAGTTCCAAAATATTATAAATGAGAGTCAACATGAATTTTGCAAATGTAAATCTTCTGCGACCAACCTTCTTATTTATAACCTCTCGACAGTTGGTGCTCTTGATAATCATTTACAGGTTGATGCTGTTTATACAGGCATTTAAAAGGCATTTCATTGAATCTGCCATGATTTATTGTTTGCTAAACTAAATGGGCTGGATTTGACAAGTAATTTTTCCACTGTAAATAATCATAACGATTGTAATGTAAAGTGATTAGTTTTTATAAAAAAATTAATCAACACCATATTCGCAAGTTATACTTTAGATAAAAGATATTAATGTAATGTGTTTGAAATTTAAAAATGAGTAATAGATTGGGCGGTAGTTTTTCTAGAAAAGTTGGTTCGGTTCAAGCTACAATGAATTTGGGTAAATGTAAAAGAAAAGCTGGAGCATATCTTGGTGCTTTTGCCCACACATTAAAGTAGCTTTTTACACAAATACTGCTGTAGGATCCCAGGTTCTGCGATGTTTTGTCGTATAAAATAACCTCTTTCCATAATCGGTATCGCGATTATAAGTACAGCAATTAAGAAGAACGAAATACTCTCACATTAGCTGTCAAAATTCCCAGAGTTGTCAAAACGTGCGGACTCCATAGGAACTCGTTAGGAATATTTAAACAATTACAATAATGGCAACTTGATGCCATTATTGTGGAGATGTCGATTACTTGTCCTGAAAGTCACGAAATCAAATTAGTTGCAGATCTATCGTCGACATACAAAAACTGTCTGTGATTCTGATAGATAATTAACATGTGAAAAGAAATTGTTTTTGTTAACTTTGTTAACTTTATATTTCCATTAGAATAGATTGCTGCTAAGAGAAGTTCCAACTATTATAATTTAGTTTGAATATGTGATACCGACGACATGAGGGATGAAATTGAAAACAGGATAACTAGATGTATATACACATAAATAAAATTTTAATTAATTAGTAATTACAAAACTAAACGAACATTTGGGAGTGGGTGTGGGATTGAGTGACATTTTGCGAACTTTCAAGTTTCAATAGCAATGAAGGAATTTTGTTTATCAAATAAAAGAAAATAACATTTATGTTGTTAAGATTACGTTTCTTTGTGACATATGCCAGACGTTAAAATATAAACGAAACATCCAATGTCCAATTAAACCTTATTCGAAATATGTAATTTAGAAAAAAGTTGTCTTCTTTCAAGTAAATTTGATTTGTTTCTTTCATAGTATTAATATTACATCAAATTGTGGTTCAGTTATATTTTTAATATATTTCTATTTGTTTTAATCGAAAGTGTCAACAAATTGACAGAGAAAAGAAATATCGAGATGATTTTTCGATTTGTTATAATAACTTTAATGACAGTGATTCATTTATTTAATGACCACGTTACAAATCACATCTGTGTGTGAAATGATATGGTCAAATGTCACGTGTTGATTACCAGGAAACTTTTGCACAAACAGTCAGGTGAGATTCAATACGATTGTTACTATCTGTGGCTGTACAAAATAATCACAAAATCAAGTAACTAGACGTAAAGACAGCATTTTTATATGGAGAACTTGAACACACCTATTTATGCCTTAACAAGAAGGGTTGGATCATGACGAAAACATGGTATGTAAATTGAACAATTCACTATATGGGTTAAAACAATTCCCTTGTTGCTGGCATGCCAAATTCGACTCTACACCGAAAAGAGTTTTAGTATTTATATGGAACAAATTTTAAACAGATTTGAAATGACTAATGCTAATCCTAATACTGTTCCAGTCGACCCTCACATAAAGCCACAGTGGGAAGATACTACCTCACTTCTGCTGTTCATAATAACGTCAAATTTTATTTGGCTACCATCGCAAATAATCTGACTTAGAGACAATAGATTTGTTGCCAGTTTAGGAACACATAATACTTTTGTAAAAAGCACCTTTTTGTTTTGACCTTCATCGTCATAATGGTCCAACCTCACTTGTACTGAACATTGCACAGATTATACTTTGTTGCCTGCGACTCTGATTTTATGTATGACAGGAGCCGTCATATTTTCAAGCATGTTCTTACGTCTTGTCATGTGTGACGATGCACCGGAAGCCACTTGCCATGGGTCATTTTGGCTGGATGTTGCCTCAAACACAACAGCATATGATGAACTACTTGCTTTTTGTTGAACATTCTTGGTCCTGGATTTGCATTTGAGGACTTTTATGACCTTACTTATTACAAGTGTAGCTCCCTTACTTACTTTGTTTCTTGTGGTTGTTCTTGTTGACTGAGAATACTGTTGAGTCACTTTCAGATTGTTTAACATCTTGTGATAGTTTTGATTTCACAGAAATTGAAGTTATCTTCATGCCGGAGCTTTCAATAGCAATAATCATTGGTTGATAGGACTCTGGTAGACCGGAGAGTAGCAATGTAACTAGCCATTCATCGTCAACTGCGAAACCAATGTTTCTGAGCTTGTGAGCAGTACACATAATTTTGCTCACATATTTCTCTACGTTTTGACATACAGTAAGTGAAGTATTATAGAGATCACGCAGCAGCCCATCACAGCGTGTCAACAAAGAGTCATCAAATACTTATGAAAACGTATCCCATACTTCTTTTGCAGTACTACTCTCTTGCATGTGCACGTAATTTATTTAGTCAACTAGTAAATTTATCTTAGTTTTTGCCTTTGTGTCGCGTTTTGTGTCCACAATGACACATGTGGTGGGGTCTATGCAGTTCCACAACTCCTCTTGCTGTAGGTATGTTTTTAGAGCAAATCGCCATGTTACGTAATTATCTCGGCCGGTTAACTTTTCAATTAATGCCAATTGATTGTTTGCTGACAATTTAAGAACCCTTATTCCAGATGTTACGAGAAAACACTTTTCAATTGTCGTATTGACGTTTTAGGTTAACTTCATTACTTTTCTCAGTAAGTAAGCCATTCTGGGCTTCCCTGGGCTTTTCTGGCTCCATAACCTGTTAACTTTTCTTAAAAGAATTTATTATTTCAGAAGAAAAACTTATATTTAAGAATTTTGTGTTAAAATTACAACTTAACTGTCTACAGGCACACAATTCAAATTACAATTTTAACAGTTTATGTGTAGTTTCAGTACACTTCTACAGGTCATCACAACAGTTACAATTGGATTCCCAAGAGGAAATGAAACATTATTTGTTTTAAGATGTGTTATAATTTTTCATTCTTTATAATAGCCTAAGCTACATTGCGCTGTAAATTGAGAAGAATGCTTCAGGTAAACTACTTTTGGTTAACAAGACAGCATTAAATTAACTGAGGAATGCATATTATCGGATTTTGTAAGCTGGGTCAGCTCGTTGATTAATATTTATGTGATCCCATTTTCCGCACATTTTGGCAGACTGAAATATCCTCTTTCTGTAATTCGCCAAAGAGCATTATAGGATCGGACACCAATCAATACAAAATTACACAAAGATCAGTTGTCAAGATTGTCAGTGAGTTGTCAAAAAATACGAGCCGAAACTGAGACTGAGACGTCTAGCCATTAGCGCTACCAAATAATTCCATACAATAAGAAACGTTAAATAATTACTTTAATAACAAGGAGTTTATTTTCTATGAGAAGGCTCTTCTAATTCTTAGGGCACTTGGTCTAAAATACTTTAATACAATTCAATATACATAAATTTCAACACTGAACCATAAATGGTGGGGTGCGTCGTAGTTACACAATTTCGACATCACCTCCTTGGGGGTGACCGAGTTCTAAGAAGTTTTCTGAGTTTTGGAGCTGGGAGACTTTGCAGGAGTAGGGGTGGCTAGTTGGGACAAAGATTTGGGATTAGCGTTAGGAGTAGGGGTAACATCAGAGTTTACCGATAGTATCCCTAGTTTAGACGACAAAGCTGTGTAAGCACTCTTTCACTCTCTGTATCTCACCTTCTAGTTCCAAAATTATATTCCTAAGAAAATCGGGTACCTCTGGAATCGTCAGCAGACTTTTGGGGTTTATTGAGATTTTCACTTAGCTTTTCTTTTTTCCGGACCCTACACATAGTTTATTGGTTTAGTAACTGAGGTTACAAGCCAAATTAACAACTCTTCTCTTTCGATTATGGTAACTATTATAACTAAATTCAGACAAAAGAAGGACGAACAACTCAAAAAAAAATTGTAATTTTCAACAATATTCCCTGGTTGCTACCCACACTTTGAACAATTGACAAAAGTCGCTAACAATAAGAAACTTTTCTGTTGTTATCAATGGCAGAGGTAACGATCGTCATTTAACCAAGTTTCGGTAGCAACTACGGAAAAGTGTTGGTAGTGATATTTTCGTTTTTATTTAGTGACCCTATTAAAGTTCCTATTAAAAGACAAGAGCCGAGAAATAAGAAAAGGAAAAGGAGGCCCAAATCCAGGTTCTATTGGCACAAAGGAAAGCGGTACCACATCCAACGACACAGCTAGTTATTGTAAAGCCTCAGTTTTGATCGGTTACCTTAGAGTACATTAGAGTACCAATTAATTCTCTGTATCGTGTGGGGTCTTTGAATGGTTTTAAATCTCTGTTAAATTTTGAGTGGCAGTCATACAGTGTTTTAATTGGATTGCAATCTACCATTCTGAATTTCTCTGAAATATATTTTTTTTGTTTAAGTATTACTCCTTTCTTACTTTGGTTAATTTCTATTCTAAAGAAAAACCTAGCAATCTTTGATCTTCAATTTCTCAGCTAATTCCCTCTTAATTTCATTACCAGTTTGATTTTCGACAGTTCTTTTGTACTCCTTAAATTTTTCAAAAACTTCTCCCTTTGACTTAAGGAAAAAACCTGGCACCACCTATTATATTCGTCTATTAATGTAAGAAGATATCTTGATCCACCGCTGAATCTGACTCGCATTGGTCCGCAGATATCTGAATGAACAATATTCAGTAACTGCTTACTTCTTTCTTCTCTATCAGTAAAGGGTTTCCTTGCTTGCTTACCTCGTTGACATTGTCACACCACATGGGTAATTTATCATTATCCAATTTATTACCGTGTACCAGTCGCTTTCTGTACAAATCCTGTACGCCTTTATAATGTAGGTACTCTAGTTGTCTATGCCACAGGACCATTTTGTTTGAATATCTATGCATTATTCACTTGTAGACATTTGAATTTCGTTGTATATAAACATATTACAATATTTTCCATAAAATCAAGTAGCCCAAAAAGTTTTCTTTATTTGTTTACAACAAAACTCTAATCAGTTCAGACTTTTATTTCATAAGAAACACATCTTTCTGAAGTTGCTCCTACGCTTCAATTCAAAATTAATAGTTAAATATTCCCTCTTTATTAATGAGGTTCTTCCTCATTGAGAATTGTAATTAGCAGAAATACTTATGTACAGTAGTGCTAGAAATGAAACCGATCTTACCAAACTGTTATATTTAGGGAATAGTTTTGGCTAAATTCATTATTTATATTTACAGGAATTCCCAACTAAACACAGAATAAGGCTCCATAAAATAACACATTGATTTGTTTTCAGAATAAATTATGATTATTTTTTTATTGGAGCAAAGTGGGGGAAATCTACAAGACGTAGTGCCGGACTTTACCGACTAAAAACCCCTCTCCGGGCAATGATCCGAAGATCATGACCTAAGAGTAGTTAACCATAAAGGTTTAGGAAAATAGAAGGGAAAACTAAAGAGGTACGTAACAATCGCTACATAGTAAAGAAAAGATGTTCAAAAGAGACGCAGAGGTCTAGACAGCCAAGAGACAAGGTCTCTATCTGTCGGATTCACAGGGTTGGATATCATGCAAGCATGCAATCTCCGGATTAGAGTGTTGAAAGATAGATCTCCGGAGGTTGAGGGCATGCTATTTTCTCTGAGGCTATGAAATATGAAAAAATATGCAAGAAATCCGAAAAAAGGTCAAGAAAAAGTCACAATAAAGGAGAAAACAGCAATACCAAGAAACCGTCTTCAAAAGTTCTATCAAAAAGGCTGAGGACAGGAATGTTCCCATTGGAATTCCATATATCTGTCTGTGTATAAAGAAGGTACTTTCAATTTATGGAAAGTTTTCCATAGTATGGGCATACGTTTCAACTCAAATAACATCTGAGAATTAAGCATGTTTATAGTAATTATAATATTAGAATTGTGCCGTAGTAGTTTTTGCTTATATTTTAATCTGTAATTTATGACGGAAAATGTGATTCATAAATAATTATATTGTGTATATCTGTATATTTTTCCACTGAATATTTGGATGTTGAAAAAATCGGCAATGTGTCGACACCATTTTATAACACCAAATTAATATTAAAATATCGACATAAGTTAAACAAAGTAGTTTTATTTGTATAGTTATGTTATATTTAAATATTTGGGAATATCATTTATGGTCATCCACTGTAGGTTGAAATACAAGGATGAGATTGATTCGAAACAGTTCTACCATCAAAAATATTATAACAAATTGAAAAATCATCACGATATTCCTTTGCTCTGTCAATTTGCTGAGACAGTGGATTAAAACGAATTATAAGAAAAGATATAACTGAACCACAATTGGGTGTTATATTAATACAATGTAAGAATCAAATCAAATATGCTTGAGAGAAGACAACTTTTTTATAAATTACATACTTCTGACATATGCCATAAAGAAACGTAATTTGACATGTTATATTCTTTTTTGACAAACAATTCGTTGCTATTGATACTTGTTTGCAAAATGTCACTCAATCACACACTCACTCGTTTTATTTGTTAATTACAAAATAATTAAAATTTTATTTGTTTTCAATTCTATTCCTCACCTTATAGTAGTTGAAACTTCTCTTAGCAGCAATCTATTCTAATGGAAATATAAAATTAACAAAGTTAACAAAAACAATTTCGTTTCACATATTAATTACCTGTCGAAAATAAAAGTCGACGAGAGATCTGCAACTGATTTGATTTCAGTGACTTGCACGGCTCGTAATCTAAACCTTCAGACGGTAAGTTGCTATGTTTGTATCTGTTTAAATATTTCACCTTTTTAAATCAACAGTAAATTCACGTAGTTGATTCTTTCAGCTTGAATAAGTGAGCGACAGATTTCAACTATGCACTGAATTTTTCTCCTTCACCTTTAATTATCACCCTCAAACAACACTAATATACCAATCTTTCCATATTTGATAATTTTATGTCGTAAATTATTTAGATTCTTCATGTCTGGATGACAAGTTCAAATAATGTTAACACAATTTATAAACCAAATCATGAAATAGTGATTTCTATTTCACAATTTTCTGGGGAAATAAAGATTTGAAATCTTTGTTGGGTTGAAATTTATAATTAATAGATTTATCTGTTGCAGTTTTGTTAAAACTTTCATCTACTTTAGTGCATATATATTTTTAGTGTTTCCATATTTTCTTGGGAGTAGGCATGTTTTGACAAAACACTGACAACATCATCGAGAACTAAAGTTGTAGTATTTTCGTTCTGCTTATTCGGTTATCATATAATCGCGATACCGATCATGGAAAGAAGTAATTATATACAATCAAACATCGCGGAGCCTTGTATCCTGTTAAGCAGTATTCTTCTAAAATATCTGTAATAAGGTATATCATAATTGAAATGAAAGTTTATGCTCTTATAGACATTCAAGAAGTGAGACACAATTTACTTGCTTTACCTGTATGCTCCATACTTGCTTCAAAAATATGTTAAAATCGTGGTAGTAACTCTCCATATGCGTTGGGATGTAGATGGAGTTCTTAGATACTTTATTTAAATTTGCATTCTGTAAAAAGAATTAATTTTTGAGGGTATTGCAAAAATTATCTTCAAAAATTGATTGAATAAATCATATTGAAGAAGAGAATGAAAAACACAGTGACCAAAGATTTTTTTGAAAGAAGGAAAATAACGGAACCATTTTTAATTAGGGATGTCTCAATTTGATTATACGGCGTTGTAGTGCGTTGATTCAGTCAACCAAAGGGGCGGTATATATAACACGATATTTTACACTAAATACTCTCTGTACTCTGTAATATTGTATAACTTTGGTTAACTTTCGATATATATACAAATCGGGATTTTTTTTTACAGTTTCTAAGACATTTTGGTGTTTTGTTAATATATCTTATCTCCTAACTTTATTTAAGTGAACTTTAAATATAATTTGTAATATTTTGATACAGCAAAATAAAAGCCCACGGGAAATTTTCATGTGGCTTGATTTCCGAGTATTTCATGATTAATTAACACTATTTGAAATCAGAGCTCTGAAATAGATATATTTCGTTATTAATGTAATTGTTACAATATTCCGCCTTGATTAACTGCAATAAATTCTGCATCTAAGGGAATCCAAATTTAAAAAAACAATAGAACACTTGTTGTAACCTAGCATCTGTAATTTACAACTGTTCCCAAAACTTAATTTAAAATATTAACAATTTCAACATTCAAGAGATGCTGTGAAACTTTAGAACAGTAGGTGTCTCACCATTCAAAAAATCAACAACAACATACGCGTCATTAATTTATTTCAGATGTAATTCATAAGGAATAACACATAATTTCTAAGGAAAGTCAAATTTGATGATTAACATCAGTGGATCAAATTTAAATGGAAAATGTATGTGGTTTAAATTAACGGTTAAGACTTGAATAATACTATTTGGAGTAAATTATTAAATTATTTATTAACAATTTCTTAAAACGAGAGAATAAGTTTTTGAGAACTCTGGTTCTGTACGTGTGTTTTGACAACTAACCGTCAACTGATGTTGGAGATTTTGCTTGTTGGACGATTTTATAATGGCCTTACCAAGTACACAAAGTTGTTCTTCTAAACTGTCGAGATATTCTGAACACAGGATCCTATAATAATAATCGAGGAGCTATTTTCCTGTCACAGTTAACTGTGTAGCATTCTGCTGATATAATTTAATTTACAATGCAAAAAAATATCTTATTCTTGAAAATAAAGCTTACGCTATAACAGAGTCAAGAATTGAGACGCAATTTACTTGGAAAATCATTTATTTAGAATACCAATCAGACATGTAGTAGATGTTAAGATTCTGCATATAGCATATAGATAAACCAAGTAAATTGTGTGTCACCTCTTGAATGTTTATCTTTCTTTTCAGTTATGTTATACCTTATTGCACGGTAAAGTAGTTTTTTTAGAAAAATACTACTTAAAATGATCCCAGATTCCTATACTCGCGATTATAAGATTAGCAACTAATTAGAATGAAAATACCCCAACATGCCCAAGTAGTCTAATTTGTCAGCAAGTTGTCAAAACGTGCGTAGCGGTTACGAGCTCTCAAGAAAACGTGGAGACACTTATAATATATATGTCCACTAAAGTAGATGAAAATTTCATCAAAATTACAAATGAGCTATTAATTATAAATTTCAACTCAACAAAGATTGCAAATTTTTACACAGAAAATTGTGATTTGATTTTGTTTATAAATTGTGTTGTCATTATTTGAACTTGTCATCTAGACATGAGGAATCTAAATAAATTTTGACATAAAATTAGAAAAATTAGAAAGATTGGTATCTTAGTGTTGTTTGAGGGTGATAATCCAACCAAACGTGAAAGAGAGAAATTCAGTACCTAGTTGAAATTTGCCGCTCACTAATTCTTGCTTAAAGAATCAACTACGTGAATTATTTTTTGATTTAAAAAGGTGACATATTTAAACAGTTACAATAATAGGAACCTACTGTCCGAAGGTTCCGATTACGAGTCACTGAAATCAAATCAGTTGTAGATGTCTCGACGACATTTATTTTCCATCAAAGGAATACTGTCTGTGAATCTGACAGATCATTAACATGTGAATAGAAATTGTTTTCATTAACTTTATACTTAAATGCAGAAATATATTTTGCTACTAAGAGACGTGGGGGATGAAATTGAAAACAAGTAACTTGCCTGATGTATATACACATAAATAAAATTTTAATTAATTAGTACTTACAAAATTAAACGAACATTTTGGAGTGAGTGTTGTATTGAGTGATATTTTGCAATCTTTCATGTTTCAGTAGCAACGAAGGAAGATTGTTAGTCAAATAAGGGAAAATAACATTTTAGAGTTAAGGTTAATTCAATTAAACCTAATTCGAAATATGTGGTTTGGAATCACGTTGTCTTCTTTCAAGTAAATTTGATTTGATCTTATATTGTATTAATATTACATCAAATTGTGGTTCAGTTATATTTTTTGTTATAATTCTATTCGTTTGAATCCGCAGTGTCAACAAATTGACAGAGCAAAGAAATGTCGAGATGAGTTATAATAACTTTAATGGTAGAACTGTTCCGAATCAATTTCATCCTTATATTTCAACTTACACTAAATGACTATAAATGTGGTTCCCAAATATTTAAATATAATATAACTTTCCAAATGAAACTACTTTGTTTAAGTTTTGTGGTTAATTTAATTAATTTTAACCTCCAATTAGTTAGTGGAAAGAAGTACTTAAAAGATATATGCGACATAATTTTTTAGGAAACACATTTACTGATTACAGTACAGATTAAATTTTAAGGAAGAATTACTTCGGCACTATTCTAAAATTATAATTAGAATAAAGAAGCTTAATTCTCAGATGTAGGATGAGTTATAAGGTAGGTCCATACTATCGAAACTTGGGACTCGAGATGGCGGTCTGTGGTACAAGAATTGAACTTCTATCCAAAGAAAATTTCGACACGAGGCGGATTCAGGTAGAGGCGTTACTTACCAAAATCGATACCTGGAATTTCGTTAATGAAGTATCAAAGTCAATTAGATGTCAGGGTGACAAAAAAAGTGAATCAGCGCTTAAAACGTGGATGTAAATAAGATAAAAAGGTAAATGCGGACATAATCCTATGCATAAGCCCATCGGACCTCAAGAGTATCAAAGGATGCGAGATTTCCAAAGATGTATGGCACTTTTGAAACAATTATTTTATATATTTTATATATTTTATATTATTTGATTAAGTATAAATAAAATTGGATAACGATAAATTACCCACGTGGTGTGGCATATATCAATGAGGTAAATATGCAAGGACACCCTTTACTGCCAGATAATTAAGAAGTAAGCAGTTACTGAATATTGTTCATTCAGACATCTGCGGACCAAAGCGAGTTAGAACCAGAGGTGGATCAAGATATCTTCTAACATTTATAGACGATAATAGTGGATGGTGCAAGGTGTATTTTCTCATGTCAAAAGGAGAATTTCTTGAAAAATTTAAGGACTACAAAAGAACTGCTGAAAAACGAACTGGTAATGAAAGTAAGAGAGAATTAGCTGAGAAATTGAAGATCAAAGAATGCTAGGTTTTTTTTGGAATAGAAATTAACCAAAGTAAGAAAAGAGTAACACACAAAAAAAATATATTTTAAAAAGTTAACAGAGATTTAAAAATGTTCAAAGACTCCACACGATACAAAGAATTAATTGGTACTCTAATGTACTCTAATCCAGCCGATCAAAACTGGGGCTTTACAATAATTAGCTGTGTCTTTCTGACAATCGAACCTGGATTTGAGCCGCCTTTTCATTTTCTTATTTCACGGTTTTTGTCTCTTAATAGGAACTTCTTCTGAAATGAAACTGGCGATGTGCCGTGTGGCCCCAATAGAACTCTGAAGCACTCAAACTTCTTGCAGGCACGCTTGCTGTTTACTCATTTCATGACCGCTAATTCAGTTATTAAACTGTTTATAGTACGAAAACCTAAACTTAATTCAGTTGTTTCTTGGATTGGTAACCAAGGTTACCAACCAGGTAAACAAATTTTTTTATTTGTCTGAATTTAGTAACTAACTAAATTCAGACCAATTCAGTTACCATATTCGAAAGAGGAGAGTTGCTGGTAACTTCGGTTACTAAATCAATAAACTATGTGTGTGAACTATGTGTAGTGTCCGGAAAAGAGACAAGCTAAGTGAAAATCTCAATAAAAACCAAATGTCTGCCGACGTTTCCAGAGGTACCCGATTTCCTTAGTGTTCAAATTTATGTATATTGAATTGTATTAAAGCATTGCATATTCTTCAGAAAACAGAAGTATATTTTACTTTTGATTAATAAACATATCGCCTTCATTGCTGTTGGAACCTGAATATGTACAAAATGTAATTTGATTTCAAAACTGAACTGAACTGAACAATTATTTGGTAACTTACAATTTCGTCGTTGAAAAGACGAAAACTACAAAAGAAATAAGTATTTAGTCTTTACACGTGAGCTGTTTGTTTCGTTTTTTAGCTTTCAATGCAAACACAAATTTAAGCAATATCGTTTTGTCATGAAAATATTTTGGTTTATATTCAAAAAATAATAATAATTTTTTCCAGATTGATGTTTTTAATGAACTCAGAAGTCAGATTTATCTAGTAATAGAGGTCCTTATGATATTCCTTCTACAGCATTGAATGAATTGTGGATTATCATTAACAAAGCCTCTAAAAATGGAATTTAACTTGTTTTTAAAATGTGCTTTATTTCCTAATGTACAGAAAAAATCATTTATTACACCTACCTTAAAGAATGGAGATAGTTTACTTGTAACAAATTTAGTCCTGTATGAAAAATGTTTTGTATTCCATAATTGTCCAAAAAAATTCATTTTCAAAATAGTTCCAAAATATTATAAATGAGAGTCAAATGCAAATGTAAATCTTCTGCGACCAACCTTCTTATTTATAACAATTCGACAGTTGTTGCTCTTGAAAATCATTTACAGGTTGATGTTGTTTATACAGACTTTTAAAGGGCATCTGATAGAATCTGCCATGATTTATTGTTTGCTGAACTAACTGGGCTGGAGTTGTCAAGTAAGTTTTCCACTGTAGATAATCATAACGATTGTAATGTAAAGTGATTAGTTTTTAAAAAAAAAAATAAATCAACATTATTTTCGAAAGTTACACTTTACATAAAAGATTTTAATGTAATATGTTTGAAATTTAGAAATGTGTAACAGATTAGGCGGTAGTTTATCTAGAAAAGTTGGTTTGGCTCAAACTAAAATAAATTTGCGTAAATGTAAAAGAAAAACTGGTGAATATTCTGGTGCACTGATTGCAGAACAATTTTTAGATGGGATGGACAGTAATTTAGCATATAAATTCCAGCTTAAAGTATGCGTTATTGTTGAAGAAGAAATAATGTGTAGAAATAGTTAATCTTTCCATTTCTCTGTTAACATCAACTATTATTGACTAGTAGTTAATAATTCAACTTAGTTGTCACGCCCTTCCATATTCTGTCATTGTCAAAACTTTTCGGGTTATTCATCAAACTCTCTAATACCCTCAAAAATTATTTCTTATTACAAATTGCAAATTTAAATAAAGCATCCTAAGAACTCCATTTACAACTCAACGCATATGGAGAGTTACTACCACGATTTTAATATATTTTTAAAGCAAGTATGGAACATATAAGTAAAACAAGTAATCGTGTCTCACTTCTTGAATGTCTATAATTTCGTAAGCGTTCCTTTTAATTATGTTGCCCTTGTTGCACTATAAAGTAGATTTTTAGAAAAATAATGGTTAATAGGATTCCAGGTTCTGCGATGCTTTGTCGTATAAAATAACCTCTTTTTATAATCGGTATCGCGATTATAAGATCAGCAATTAACCAGAACGGAAATACTTCAACATTAGTTGACTAAGTTGTCAGAAAGTTGTCAAAACGTGCGTACTCGATAGCAACTCTCAAGAAAACGTGGAGACACTAAAAATATATATGTAATAAATCAACAAAAGAATGCTATTACTTATAAATTTCTACTGTAAAAAGATTGCAAATCTTTACGCAGAAAATTGTAGAATAGAAATCAATATTTCATGATTTAGTTTAAAAGTTGTGTTGACATTATTTGAACTTGTCATCCAGACATGAGGAATCTAAATAATTTTCGTCATAAAATTAGCAAATATGGAAACATTGGTATCTTAGTGTTGTGGGAGAGTGATAACCCAACCAAAAGTGAAAGAGAAAAATTCAGTGCATAGTTGAAAAATCGCTCACTAATTCAAGCTGAAGGAATCAACCACGTTAATTTACTGTTGATTTAAAAAAGTGAAATATTTAAACAATTACAATAATGGCAACTTTTTGTTTGAGGATTTCGATTACGAGTGCTGAAAAATCACGGAAATAACGAACTTTCAAGTTTCAGTAGCAACGAAGGAATTTTGTTTATCAAATAAAAGAAAATAACATTTATGTTGCTAAGATTACGTTTCCTTGTGACATGTGCCACACGTTACAATATAAACAAAACGTCCAATGACCAATTAAACCATATTCGAAATATGTAATTTAGAAAAAAGTTGTCATCTTTCAAGTAATTTTGATTTGTTTCTTTCATTGTATTAAAATTACATCAAATTGTGGTTATATTTTTATTATATTTCTATTTGTTTTAATTGACAGTGTCATCAAATTGACAGAGAAAAGAAATATCGAGATGATTTTTCGATTTGTTATAATAACTTTAATGACAGTGATTCATTTATTTAATGACCACGTTACAAATCACATCTGTGTGTGAAATGATATGGACAAATTGCACGTGTTGATTACCAGGAAACTTTTGCACAAACAATCAGTTCAATACGATCTTTACCATCTTTGGCTGTACAAAATAATCACAAAATCAAGTAACTAGACGTAAAAACAGCATTTTTATATGGAGAACTTGAAGACACCTATTTATCACTTAACAAGAAGGGTTGGATCATGACGAAAACATGGTATGTAAATTGAACAAGTCACCATATGGGTTAAAACAATTCCCTTGCTGCTGGCATGCCAAATTCGACTCTACACCGAAAAGAGTTTTAGTATTTATATGGAACAAATTTTAAACAGAATTGAAATGACTAATGCTGATCCTAATACTGTTCCAGTCGACCCTCACATAAAGCTACAGTAGGAAAATACTACCTCACTTCTGCTCTTCATAATAACACAGCTCGTTCCGTCAAATTTTATTTGGCTACCATCGCAAATAATCTGACTTAGAGACAATAGATTTGTTGCCAATTTAGGAACACATAATACTTTTGTAAAAAGCACGCACCTTTTTGTTTTGACCTTCATCGTCATAATGGTCCAACCTCACTTGTTCTGAGCATTGCACAGATTATACTTTGTTGTTTGCGACTCTGATTTTATGTATGACAGGAGCCGTCATATTTTCAAGCATGTTCTTACGTCTTGTCATGTGTGACGATGCATCGGAAGCCACTTACCATGGGTCATTCTGGCTGGATTTGCCTCAAACGCAGCAGCATATGATGAACTAATTGCTTTTTGTTGAACATTCTTGGTTCTGGATTTGCATTTGAGGACTTTTATGACCTTACTTGTTACAAGTGTAGCACCTTGGACCCTTACTTTGTTTCTGTGGTTGTTTTTAATTTTCTTGATGACTGACAATACTGTTGAGTCACTTTCAGGTTGTTTAACATCTTGTGATAGTTTTGATTTCACAGAAACAGAAGGTATCTTCATGCCGGAGCTTTCAATAGCAATAATCATTGGTTGATAGGATTCTGGTAGACCGGAGAGTAGCACTGTAAATAGCCATTCATCGTCAACTTCGAAACCAATGTTTCTGAGCTTGTGAGCGGTACACATTATTTTACTCATATATTTCTCTACGTTTTAACATGCAGTATGTGAAGTATTACAGAGATCATGCAGCAGCTCATCACAGCGTGTCAACCAAGATTTATCCCATACTTATTTTGCAGTACTACTCTCTTGTATGTGCACGTAATTTATTGAGTCAACTAGTAAATTTATATTAGTTTTTGACTTTGTGTCTCGTTTTGTGTCCACAATGACACATGTGGGGGGTTTTATGCAGTCCACAACTTCTCTTACTGTAGATGTGTATTTACAGCAAATCGCTAGGTTACGTAATTATCTCGGCCGGTTAACTTTTCAATTAATGCCAATTGATTGTTTGCTGACAATTTAAGAACCCTTATTCCAAATGTTACGAGAAATCACCTTTCAATTGTCGTATTGACGTTTTAGGTTAACTTTATTACTTTTCTCAGTAAATAAGTCCTTCTGGGCTTAAAAGAATTTATTATTTCTCAAGAAAAATTTATATTTAAGAATTTAGTGTTAAAATTACAACTTAACTGTCCACAGGCGCACAATTCAAATTACAATTTTAACAGTTTATATGTAGTTTCAGTGCACTCCTACCTGGTCATCGCATCAGTTACAATTGGCATCCCAAGAGGAGAGGAAACATTATTTGTTTTAAGTTGTGTCAAAATTGTTCATTCTTTATAGTAGTGTAAGCTACATTGCGCTGTAAATAAGATTTTTTTTAGAAGAATCCTTCAAGTAAACTAATTAGGGTTAACAAGACAGCATTAAGTTAACTAAGGAAAGCATATTATCAAATTTAGTACGCTGGGTCAGCTCCTGGAGTAATATTTATACGATACACATTCTCCACATTTTGGCAGATTGAAATAACCTCTTTCCGTAATTCGCCAAAGAGCATTATAGGATCGGATACCGAACAAAATAAAATTACACAAAGATCAGTTGTCAAGATTGTCAAGGAGTTGTCAAAGAATACGAACCGTATTCCATATCAGTCTTCACAATATTGCCAAACTAATTTAAGTGTTTCTTTTCTATGAAAACTTTTTTCTAAATGTCAGTGTATTGACCTTTTTGCTTTAATTCAATTCAAAATACATAAATTTGAACACTGAACAATTTCTAACATTATCTCAGTCATCTAAATCTTATCAATATTAAAATTTGCCCTAATATATATTATTCTTTTCCTTGAAAAATATTACATTTTACCAGTGTGCGTTTATATTCGGATTCAAACTCAGATAAATAAACTATATGAATTGAAAATCTCAATAAAACCCAAAAGTCTGCCGGCGCTTCAAGAGGCCTTAAGATTAAAATATCGGAACTAGAGGGTGAACTACAACGAATGAAAGTAAGTAATGCAGTAAGCTGTCTGCTAAACTACAGACACCTTCGGTAAATCCTGGAAATACTCCTACTTCTAACACCAATCCTTTCTCCCAACTAGCCACCCCACACCTCCGAAACGCAAAAGTTTTCCACGAAGTGGGTCACGCCTATAAAAGTGATGTCGAAATCGTCTGATGATGACGCACCCCTGTGCTCACCGAAAAGACATGAAAGTACTGGAAGTCTTTATATCCATTATGGTCAAAAGCCAAAAGTGAATAATTGGAACAGTTTACCAGCATCTGGTTCTGATTTTTATTCCAATCATTGTGCATCAGTGGATATATTTTTAGTAACTGGAGATTGAAACCTGCCCCGAGTGAATTGGACTAATAATGAGTTTAGTGTTTTCATGAGTTCTGAGGTTTACTCATTAAACTATCACTTGTCATTAGTTGATTGGGATTTACTTTTAAGCAATATGGATATTAATGATTTAGAGCACAAATCTTATGAAATTTTATACAATATGTTCCAACTTGATCTACCTGTAAAAATAATTAAGAACTATGTTTCTTAAGTTGTTCTATAAAGAGCTTATGACATTAACAATTCATTATTCATTTGCAGATATTTGAATTTCGTTGTCATAAGCAAAATTAAATATTTTTCATAAAATCAAGTAGCCCAAAAAGATTTCTTTATTTGGTTACCACAAAACTTTAATGAGTTCATATCGAAACCTACCTCTCTTATACATAATTTGTTTTCAGAATAAATTCAATAAATTAAGATTGAAATCTGAAAGTACGATGTAAAAGGCAAATGCTGGAAAGATTCTAGTGGCCCAAGAATTGGATTTAAATGTACGTATAATTTTCATCTGTATTCAAGATTTTTATAATTAATGATATATCTTATGCTAAAACACACACAATTAAATTATTTAATTTAAATAAAAAACAAATAAGCTATTTCGACGATTCGTTGGACATCAGGAATTGACACATTGACAGACTGATTACTATCATATAAATGAAGATGAAATGTGCTATGACAAAGCCACATATCGGGAAATATGAAAAAAAAATCCAAGAAATCAAAAAAAGTACAAGCAAAAATCCCAATAAAGAAGAAAACAGCATTACCAAAAGTTCTACCAAAAAGGCTGAGGACTGGAATGTTCCCGTTGGAGTTCCACATATCTGTCTGTGTATAAAGCAGGTACTTTCATTTTGAGAATTAAGCATGTTTATAATAATTATAATTTTATAATTGTGGCGAAGAAATTTTTCCTATTGTAATCTGTACTCTATGACGGTAAATGCGTTTCCTAAATAATTATGTTTATATCATAAATAATTATGTTGTACATAGCTGTAAATCTTTCTACTGAATAATTGGAGGTTGAAAAAATCGACAATGTGTCGAAACCATTTTATAACACCAAACTAAATTGTCGCCTTAAGTTAAACTAAGTAATTTTATTTGTAAAGTTAAGTTATATTTAATTATTTGTGAATCTCATTTATAGTCTTCCAGTGTAGGTTGAAATATAAGGATGAGATTGATTCGAAACAGTTCTACCATCAACAATATTATAACAAATCGAAAAATCATCACGATATTCCTTTGCTCTGTCAATTTGCTGACACTGTGGATTAAAACGAATAGAATTATAAGAAAAGATATAACTGAACCACAATTTGGTGAAATACAATATAAGAATCAAATCAAGTTTTGCTTGGGAGAAGACAACTTTTTTGCTAAATTACATACTTCTGACATATGTCATAAGGAAACGTAATCTTAGCAACATAAATGTTATTTTATTTTTTTGACAAACAAATGGTTGCTATTGAAACTTGAAATAAATGTCGACGAGAGATCTGCAACTGATTTGATTTCAGTGACTTTCAGGGCACGTAATCTAAACCTTGAGACAGTAAGTTGCTATTTTTGTAACTGTTTAAATATTTCACCTTTTTAAATCAACAGTAAATTCACGTAGGTGATTCTCTCAGCTTGAACACTGAAATTTTCTTTTTCAACATTGGTTATCACCCTCAAATGATATACTAATCTTTCCATATTTGATAATTTTATATCGCAAATTATTTAGATTCCTCATGTCTGGATGACAAATTCAAATAATATCAACACAACTTATAAACCAAATCATAAAATAGTAATTTCTATTTTACAATTTTCTGCGTAAATATTGATTTGCAATCTTTGTTCGGTTGAAACTTATAATTAATGGCTTTATCATTTGCAGTTCTGCTAAAATTTTCATCTACTTTGGTGCATATATATTTTTGGTGTCTCCATATTTTCTTGACAGTATGCGTGTTTTGGCAACACACTGACAACATCGAGAACTAAAGATGGAGTATTTTCGTTCTGCTTATTCGCGATACTGATCATAGAATGAAGGTATTTTATACTACCAAACATCGCGGACCCTTTTATCCTATTAAGCAGTATTCTTCTAAAATATCTATAATAATAATAATAATAATAATAATATCATAATTGAAATGAAAGTTTATGCTCTTATAGACATTCAAGAAGTGAGACACAATTTACTTGCTTTACCTATATGCTCCATACTTGCTTTAAAAATATGTTAAAATCGTGGTAGTAACTCTCCATATGCGTTGGGATGTACATGGAGTTCTTAGGATGCTTTATTTAAATTTGCCATCTGTAAAAAGAAATAATTTTTGAGGGTATTGCAAAAATTATCTTCAAAAATTGATTGAATATATCATATTGTAGAAGAGATTGAAAAACACAGTGACCAAAGGTTTTTTTGAAAGAAGGAAAATAACGGAGCGATTAAGCGATTAATTAAGGATGACTTAATTTGATTATACGGCGTTGTAGTGCATTGATTCAGTCAACCAAAGGGGCGGTATATATAACACGATATTGTACACTAAATACTCTCTGTACTATGTAATATTGTATAACTTTGATTAACCTTTGAAATATATACAAATCGGAATTCTTTTTTACAGTTTCTAAGACATCTTGGTGTTAGTTTTTAGTGTAAAATATCGTGTTATATATACCGCCCCTTTGGTTGACTGAATCAACGCACTACAACGCCGTATAATCATATTGAGACATCCCTAATTAAAAATCGCTCCGTTATTTTCCTTCTTTCAAAAAAATCTTTGGTCACTGTGTTTTTCATTCTCTTCTACAATATGATTTATTCAATCAATTTTTGAAGATCATATTTGCAATACCCTCAAAAATTATTACTTTTTACAAATTGCAAATTTAAATAAAGTATCTAAGAACTCCATCTACATCCCAACGCATATGGAGAGTTACTACCACGATTTTAACATATTTTTGAAGCTAGTATGGAGCATACAGGTAAAGCAAGTAAATTGTGTCTCACTTCTTGAATGTCTATAAGAGCATAAACTTTCATTTCAATTATGATATACCTTATTACAGATATTACTGCTTAATAGGATACAAGGCTCCGCGATGTTTGATTGTATATAATAACTTCTTCCCATAATCGGTATCGCGATTATATGATAACCGAATAAGCAGGACGAAAATACTACAACTTTAGTTCTCGATGATGTTGTCAGTGTTTTGTCAAAACATGCCTACTCCCAAGAAAATATGGAAGCACTAAAAATATATATGCACTAAAGTAGATGAAAGTTTTAACAAAACTGCAACAGATAAATCTATTAATTATAAATTTCAACCCAACAAAGATTGCAAATCTTTATTTTCCCAGAAAATTGTGAAATAGTGTGAATTACTATTTCATGATATGGTTTATAAATTGTGATAACATTATTTGAACTTGTCATCCAGACATGAAAAATCTAAATAATTTGCGACATAAAATTATCAAATATGGAAAGATTGGTATATTAGTGTTGTTTGAGGGTGATAACTAAAGGTGAAGGAGAAAAATTCAGTGCATAGTTGAAATCTGTCGCTCACTTATTCAAGCTGAAAGAATCAACTACGTGAATTTACTGTTTATTTAAAAAGGTGAAATATTTAAACAGTTACAAAAATAGCAACTTACCGTTTGAAGGTTTAGATTACTAGCCCTGAGAGTCACTGAAATCAAATCAGTTGCAGATCCCTCTTTGACATTTATTGCTGCTGAATAGATTGCTGCTAAGAGAAGTTTCAACTATTATAAGGTGAGGAATATAATTGAAAACAAGATAACTAGCCTGATGTATAAACACATAAATAAAATTTTAATTAATTTGTAATTACAAAATAAAACGAGTAGGTGTGTGACTGAGTGACATTTTACAAACTTTCAAGTTTCAATAGCAACGAATTGTTTGTCAAAAAATAAAATAACATGTCAAATTTTGTTTCTTTATGGCATATGTCAGAAGTATGTAATTTAGAAAAAAGTTGTCTTCTCTCAAGCAAATTTGATTTGATTCTTACTTTGTATTAATATAACACCAAATTGTGTTTCAGTTATATCTTTTCTTATAATTCGTTTTAATCCACGGTCTCAGCAAATTGACAGAGCAAAGGAATATCGTGATGATTTTTCAATTTGTTATAATATTTTTGATGGTAGAACTGTTTCGAATCAATCTCATCCTTGTATTTCAACCTACAGTGGATGACCATAAATGAGATTCCCAAATATTTAAATATAACATAACTTTACAAATAAGACTACTTTGTTTAACTTATGTCGATATTTTAATACTAGTTTGATGTTATAAAATGGTTTCGACACATTGCCAATTTTTTCAACCTCCAATTATTCAGTGGAAAAATATACAGATGTATATATATATATATATATATATATATATCTATATATATATTTATATATATATATATATATATATATATATATATATATATAGTTATTTATATATATATATATATATATAAATATATATATATATAGTTATTTATATATATATATATATATATATATATATATATATAGTTATTTAGGCAACACCTTTTCCGTCATAAATTACAGATTAAAATATAAGCAAAAACAACTACAGCACCATTCTAATATTATAATTACTATAAACATGCTTAATTCTCAGATGTTAGATGAGTTGAAACGTATGCCCATACTATGGAAAACTTTCCATAAAATGAAAGTACCTGCTTTAGTCCTCAGCCTTTTTGATAGATTGTGATTTTTTCTTGTACTTTTTTCGGATTTCTTGCATATTTTTTCATATTTCATAGCCTCAGAGAAAATAGCATGCCCTCAATCTCCGGAGATCTATCTTTCAACACTCTAATCCGGAGATTGCATGCTTGCATGATATCCAACCCTGTGAATCCGACAGATACAAGAGACCTTGTCTCTTGGCTGTCTAGACCTCTGCGTCTCTTTGGGACATCTTTTCTTTACCATGTAGCGATTGTTACGTACCTCTTTAGTTTTCCCTTCTATTTTCCTAAACCTTTGTGGTTAATTACTCTTAGGCCATGATCTTCGCATCGGTGCTCGGAGAGGCCTCCTTGTTCCAATAAACAAAAATCATAATTTATTCTGAAAACAAATCAATGTGTTGTTTTATGGAGCGTTATTCTGTGTTTAGTTGGGAATTCCTGTAAGTATAATTTAGCCAAAATTATTCCCTAAAAATAACAGTTTGGTACGATCGGTTTCATTTCTAGCACTACTGTACATAAGTATTTCTTCTAATTACCATTTTCAATGAGAAAGAACCTGTTTTGTATGTGTAATAGTTTTTGCTCGAAGGACCAATGTTTTGTATGTGCTGGACTAGTAAAACTGCCAAGTTTGTTATTTTTCTGTTTATTTTGCTCGGAGCATCTGAACGTTGTGTGTTGCTCTCGAGCTGACTTAAAAGTAAGTAACTTAAAGCTAATTCACCCTAACTAAATACAATTTTCAATAGACAAATAGAATATAATTAATACATTGGAAATCAGAATAGGAGTCATAATAGAAAAGTCAATCACAAGGTAGCGCACACACTTTCGAAATTGCTCGTTTTAGCACACCGGTTGTGCTTTTTACACTCACTACACGCACTTCTCCATCTTCACCAGGATGTAACTCAAGAATGCGTCCCATACGCCACTGTAGAGGGGGCAGTTGATCGTCCTTAATGATGACAAGATGTCCTGGTTTGAGGATGTGTTGACCCGCTTGTTTCCATTTCAACCTGGCTTGGAGTTCGGACACGTACTCTTTTTGCCAACGTTGCCAAAAGTGGTGTTTCAGTTGATCCAGTCGTTGGTAATTATTGAGTCGGTTGACAGGAATGTGGGAAAGGACAGGTTCAGGAATTGAAGTTAAACATTTGCCAATTAGAAAATGACCCGGCGTTAACGGAGATAAATCATCTGGATTTGTTGATAATGGACTTATTGGACGCGAGTTGAAAACTGCTTCAATCTGTGACATTACCGTATAAAACTCTTCAAACGTAAACTTATCATTGCCTAATATTCGCCTCAAGTGATGTTTAAAGCTTTTAACACCAGCTTCCCATATACCTCCAAAATTAGGTGATCGCACAGGAATGAAATGCCACGTAATACCTTCTTTATTCAAGAATTGATTAATATTATCTACGTTAGTGTCAACAAACAGAAATTCATCTTTCAATGTGGAGTCTGCACCAATAAAGGTGGTGGCATTGTCGGAATATATGTTGGAAGGCAAACCTCGTCTAGCGATGAACCTTTTTAACATTTGTAAAAATGCCTCTGTGCTCAAATTAGTTAATAATTCTAAATGGATAGCCTTTGAAGCCATGCAAACGAAGACACAAACATAAGCCTTTATGATTTTTGCACCTCTTGTTATTCTATCTTTCAACAAAAATGGTCCTGCGTAATCCAAACCAACGTTTGTGAAAGGATTGAACTGATTAACGCGGCATTCAGGCAGATTACCCATCAAATATTCCGTATTCGTTGGCTTAGCCTTAAAACATCGAATACATTTCCGAATTATTCCTCGACATACGGTGCGACCTGAGATTGGCCAATAATTATCCCGTACGGAATATAATAATTGTTGAGGTCTGCAATGTAACAGTCTGACATGCTCATTTCTGAGGACCAATTCTGTTAAAACATGACTCTTTGGTAAGATGACAGGATGTTTTTTGTTAAAATTATAATCACCGTTAACTAATCGACCACCCACACGTATTAAATTGTCGTTATCAATAAACGGATTTAAAGACAATAGTCTGCTTTTTTTTATTAATTGGCCTTTTATTTACCAAATCATTATACTCAGTAACAAATGTAGTTTGTTGCATTACACGTAGCAAAACTACCATAGAATTTTTTAATTCGGTACAGCTCAGAGGGCCAGATAGTTTTTTTTTCTTTACAATTTGAAATAAATCTTAACATGTATGCAACAACGCGCTTTAATTTGGTTATCGACGAATATCGTATGAAGATGGATTCGTCTGTAATGGTTGTTTGCAAACAAACAGTTTTTTGCTCTGGAATTATATTCGGTTCAGATTCCGTAAATTCTGGCCATTCTGACTTATCTTTAATGAGCCACTGTGGGCCATTTGACCAAAACGTGGAGGTTTTTAAAACATCTGTATTCGTACCTCGTGATAATAAATCTGCAGGATTTGACTGAGACCTTACATGATTCCATTGTTCTTGTTTTGTAAGTGACTGAATCACACCCACGCGATTTGCAACAAAGGTTTTCCAACGCGATGGACAACCTCGTATCCAACAAAGAACAATCGTGGAATCTGACCAAAATAATTGTGCTTGAATGTTGAGTCTGATTGATCGTCGTACCTTGTCTGTTAATTTTGCGAGTAATGTTGCAGCACATAATTCAAGCCTTGACAATGATACCTGTTTAATTGGCGCAACCTTTGATTTGGAACAAAGCATTTGAACAAAGTACTGATTTTTAACCTTACATCGTAGGTAAATACAGGCACCGTAAGCCGCTTCAGACGCGTCTGCAAAACCGTGGAGCTCACATTCCTCGTACTCTGGCTTCAACACAAACCGATCAATCTTCAAGTAATTCAAATTTTGAATATTATTTACAAATTCTGACCATAGACTGGATAAATGAACAGATATGGGATCATACCAATCTAGTTTTTGTAACCACAATTTTTGAATAAGGATTTTTCCCAAAATTGTGACAGGTGCAATCAATCCCAAAGGATCAAATATTTGACCTATTGTTGACAAAATGAAACGTTTGGTTGGAAATTGTTGAGAATATTTAAGCTGACTTGACAAGCATTCCATAGTATACCAAGCGTCTTATTATTGTCATTTGGTCCCAAATGAATTAATCCAACATTTAAATTGTTATTTACTTGAAATTTAGATAACAATTCTGAATCATTACACAACCATTTGCGCAGTTCGAACTTGCCCCGTTGTAAGATGTTTGACAGTTCTCGCTGAATGCGCAACTCTGCCTTTGAATTAGCACCCGTAATCACATCGTCTACATAGAAATCATTCTCAATGATCCTGCTAATTTCGGGAAACTCTGTTGAGTGATCCATAGCTAATTGTTTCAAACATCTAACACTTAAGAATGGTGCTGATGCTGTGCCGTAAGTTACGGTTGCCAGCTCATAGGTTTGTATTGCTTCATTTTTGTTGAATCTCCAAAATATTCTTTGCATGCATCGTTCATCAAAATGAACCAGAACTTGACGATACATTTTTGATATATCTCCTGTGAGAACATATTGATTAATTCGGAATCTCAATAGTATGGAAAACAACTCATTTTGTATGGTCGGGCCGCTGCATTGAACATCATTTAGCGAAAGACCGCTACTTGTCTTGGCCGACGCATCAAATACAACACGTATTTTTGTTGTCAAACTTGATTCTTTTAAAACCGCATGATGAGGTAATAATATTGAGTACCAATCTTCTCATCACCTACATCCTCGACTTGTTTCATGTGTCCTAGGTCGATATATTCTTGCATGAATTCATCGTAACTTTGTTTTAAATGGCTATTTTTCGCTAATTTTCTTTCTAGCGACTGAAATCTATTTAATGTTCCTTGCCTTGATTCGCCTAGCTGACCTTTTTTGTCGTTAAACGGAATTCGTACAATGAATCTGCCAGACGAGTCGCGCTCATAATGATCTTTAAAATGATTCTCGCAAAACTGTTCCCTTTCATTAAATATTTGATACGAATCACCTATTTCCTCTATTTCCCAAAAACGCTTCACGATTTCATCAGTTTTGTTTACGACTAAACAATTGACTGAATGCCTCTGATTCCCTTTACTCCAACCTCCTATAACGTTCCACCCAAAGGACGTATTTTGCAGCATAGGATTATGTTTTCCCAGTGAAACACGCTCAGGCAGTAGAACCTTCCAAAATATGTCGGCACCCAATAGGATGTCGATATCATTGCATATATTGAAAGTAGGATCTGCCAAAGTAATACGACTTGGAAGTGTAAAGTTATATTTTGGCATTGTAGTAGAAGGTATGGGTTCTGTGATCTTATTTATAATTAAACATGAAAGGCATGTTTTGAATGAACCTTGAACAGAAGAAATGTCGAGTATTGTTTGATATTGAATCTCCGATATAGTTTGACCAACACCAGAAATTTTAAATTGGGTTTTGTGTTTATTTAAATTTAACATTTTAACAGCCCTTTCAGTCACAAATGAACTTTGGGACCCGTTGTCAAGTAGTGCACGTAGAACTTGATTGTTGCCTTGTGCATCTGTTACATGAATTAAGACTGTTGACAAGTAGACTTGCCTTTGTTCATTTGCCACCGAGTGATTGACAATGGTAACTGGCACTTCAGTGTCAGTGACAATTTCACTGCCAACATGTGTCTCAATATGTAGTAAGGTATTATGCCTTTTGCCACATTTTCGACAACTAAATGAATGGCATGTTTTTGTGTTGTGTCCCTGTCTTAAACAGTTTAGACACAGCTTAAGCCTTTTAGTTTCTGAGATACGGTCATTTATTGAGAGCCCTTTAAATTTATTACAGTTGTAAATTGCATGATCCTTTTTACAATAATAACAACTGACCTTGACAGACACAGTGGCATACGCGCTTGATTTGAATGGTTTGTTCTTTGGCTTTTTAGACCTTTCATGTTCCAGTTTCTCTAAAAGCTCACAACGCCCTTTTAGAAATTTATACATATCCGCCATGTTTGGAATTTGTGAGTTGTTGTTGACGATCTCCCATTCGCGTCGGGTAATATCGTCCATTTTGGTTGCGATTATGTAAATTATAAGAGTATCCCACGTATCTGTCGGCTCCCCCAAAGATTTTAGAGCACGCAAGTTTTTTGTCACAGAGTCGCAGAGATCTCGCAATTGAACATGTGATTCCTTTGTAACATTTGGATGATCGATAATGGCTTTAATATGATTGTGAATTATTAGGGACTTGTTCTCGAACCTATCTTCTAACAATTGCCAAGTAATATCATAATTATATGCAGTAATTTCAATGGACTCGAGCAGCATCCCCTTGAAGACACGAGCGCAAATAATAAAGTTTTTGAACGTCGGACAAAGATTGATTTGCATGTATCAATGACTTAAATGCATCGCGAAATTCTAGCCAACCGTCATACTGGCCCTTAAAACAAGGTAGATTTATTGTAGGCAATTTTATACCTGTAATTGGATTGCTCGCGACTGTATCTGATGATGACGTATTCGATTGTGTTTGATTATTTATGGTATAATCGTTGATTAATCTAGTAATTTTTGTTGTAACGTCATAGAATGAATCTTCAAACTCCGCCAATTCAGAACTATCCTCATTACCTTCGAGGTAGTATATTTCTGTACAAATGGAAGAAAATTCATCTAATATACACGAATGTTTTTCCAAACGAATTCTTAATTGTGCTATTAATTCGTCATTAATGATTGCGGTGTCTATAGAGTTTACGTAATTATGCAACCTGGTCAGCTTGCCTTTGATTGTACGACGTTTACATTGTAATTTCTTAATGCTTTCAGTAGACATTGTGATCGTTTTGTTTTTCAAATGTAAAGAATTTTTTAAATTGGCAAATGTGCATGCAGGTAGTAGATGGGAAACAAAGACTCAAGTGGTTGTAGACACGTGTTACGCAGGCCTTTCGACTTGAAACCAATGGTTGTGGACACGTACAATGCAGGCCCTTTTGACTTGAAACCCTGGTATGTTTTTGAAATGACCTTGATGTTGCTATGGTTGTTGATTAGACTTCCTTTTGCTGGAATTCTTCTGGAATCGATGCCAAATCCAAACTTGACTTGCCTGCACTGGTTATTTCAACTGGAACCGTTGCCAATTGAACACTAATTGCTGTTTTCGGTACGACGGAACTTATCGCCACGTATTCTTCTGTGTGTTGAACAGGTGTTTTCCGTTCGCCCTTGCTTCTTGCTAATCTTGTACACGTAAATCCGGCTCGAAGGACCAATGTTTTGTATGTGTAATAGTTTTTGCTCGAAGGACCAATGTTTTGTATGTGCTGGACTAGTAAAACTGCCAAGTTTGTGATTTTTCTGTTTATATTGCTCAGAGCATCTGAACGTTGTGTGTTGCTCTCGAGCTGACTTAAAAGTAAGTAACTTAAAGCTAAATCACCCTAACTAACTAAGGGGAGGGGGTTGCGCATTAGACGTTGCCAATGTTGACAAATGCTCTAACAGAACCTCATTAATAAAGAGAGAATATTTAACTATTAATTTCCTGTGGCATAGACAACAGTACTTACATTGCAAAGGCGTACAGGATTTGTACAGAAAGCGACTGGTACACGGTAATAAATTGGATAATGATAAATTACCCATGTGGTGTGACAATGTCAACGAGGTAAGCAAGCAAGGAAACCCTTTACTGACAGAGAAGGAAGAAGTAAGTAGTTACTGAATATTGTTCATTCAGATATCTGCGGACCAATGCGAGTCAGATTCAGCGGTGGATCAAGATATATTCTTACATCAATAGATGATTATAATAGGTGGTTCCAGGTTTTTTCCTTAAGTCAAAGAGAGAAGTTTTTGAAAAATTTAAGGAGTACAAAAGAGCTCTCAAAAAACTAACTGGTAATGAAATTAAAAGAGAATTAGCTGAGAAATTGAAGATCAAAGATTGCTAGGTTTTTCTTTAGAATAGAAATTAACCAAAGTAAGAAAGGAGTAACACTTAAACAAAAAAAATATGTTTTAGAGAAATTCAGAATGGTGGATTGCAATCCAATTAAAACACTATATGACTGCAACTCAAAATTTAACAGAGATTTAAAACCATTCAAAGACCTCACACGATACAGAGAATTAATTGGTACTCTAATGTACTCTAATGTAACCGGCTTTACAATAATTAGCTGTGTCGTTGGATGTGGTACCGCCTTCCTTTCTGCCAATAGAACCTGGATTTGAGCCTCCTTTTCCTTTTCTTATTTCACTGTTCTTGTCTTTTAATAGGAACTTTAATAGGGTCACTAAATAAAAACGAAAATATCACTACCAACACTTTTCCGTAGTTGCTACCGAAACTTGGTTAAATGACGATCGTTACCTCTGCCATTGACAACGACAGAAAAGTCTCTTATTGTTAGCGACTTTTGTCAATTGTTCAAAGTGTGGGTAGCAACCAGGGAATATTGTTGAAAATTACAATTTTTTTTGAGTTGTTCGTCCTTCTTTTGTCTGAATTTAGTTATAATAGTTACCATAATCGAAAGAGAAGAGCTGTTAATTTGGCTTGTAACCTCGGTTACTAGACCAATAAACCATGTGTAGGGTCCGGATAAAAGAAAAGCTAAGTGAAGGTGAGATACAGAGAGTGAAATAGTGCTTACACAGCTTTGTCGTCTAAACTAGGGATGCTATCGGTAAACTCTGATAGTACCCCTACTCCTAACGCTAATCCCAAATCTGTGTCCCAACTAGCCACCCCTACTCCTGCAAAGTCTCCCAGCTCCAAAACTCAGAAAACTTCTTGGAACTCGGTCACCCCCAAGGAGGTGATGTCGAAATTTTGTAACTACGACGCACCCCACCACTTATGGTTCAGTGTTGAAATTTATGTATATTGAATTGTATTAAAGTATTTTAGACCAAGTACCTTAAGAATTAGAAGAGCCTTCTCATAGAAAATAAACTCCTTGTTATTAAAGTAATTATTTAACGTTTCTAATTGAATGGAATTATTTGGTAGCACTAATGGCTAGTCGTCTCAGTCTCAGTTTCGGCTCGTATTTTTTGACAACTCAATGACAATCTTGACAACTGATCTTTGTGTAATTTTGTTTTGTTTGGTGTCCGATCCTATAATGCTCTTTGGCGAATTACAGAAAGAGGATATTTCAGTCTGCCAAAATGTGCGAAAAGTGGGATCATATAAATATTAATCAAGGAGATTAACCAGCTTACAAATTCCGATAATATGCATTCCTCAGTTAATTTAATGCTGTCTTGTTAACCCAAAGTAGTTTACCTGAAACATACTTCTCAATTTACAGCGCAATGTAGCTTAGGCTATTATAAAGAATGAAAAATTATAACACAACTTAAAACAAATAATGTTTCATTTTCTCTTGGAAATCCAATTGTGACTGATGCGATGACCTGTAGGAGTGTACTGAAACTACACATAAACTGTTAAAATTGTAATTTGAATTGTGCGCCTGTAGACAGTTAAGTTGTAATTTTAACACTAAATTCTTAAATATAAGTTTTTCTCCTGAAATAATAAATTCTTTTAAGAAAAATTAACAGGTTATGGAGCCAGAAAAGCCCAGGGAAGCCCAGAATGGCTTACTTACTGAGAAAAGTAATGAAGTTAACCTAAAACGTCAATACGACAATTGAAAAGTGTTTTCTCGTAACATTTGGAATAAGGGTTCTTAAATTGTCAGCAAACAATCAATTGGCATTAATTGAAAAGTTAACTGCCGAGATAATTACGTAACGTGGCGATTTGCTCTAAAAACATACCTACAGCAAGAGGAGTTGTGGAACTGCATAGACCCCACCACATGTGTCATTGTGGACACAAAACGAGACACAAAGGCAAAAACTAAGATAAATTTACTAGTTGTCTAAATAAATTACGTGCACATGCAAGAGAGTAGTACTGCAAAAGAAGTATGGGATACGTTTTCATAAGTATTTGATGACTCTTTGTTGACACGCTGTGATGGGCTGCTGCGTGATCTCTATAATACTTCACTTACTGTATGTCAAAACGTAGAGAAATATGTGAGCAAAATTATGTGTACTGCTCACAAGCTCAGAAACATCGGTTTCGCAGTTGACGATGAATGGCTAGTTACAGTGCTACTCTCCGGTCTACCAGAGTCCTCCTATCAACCTATGATTATTGTTATTGAAAGCTCCGGCATGAAGATAACTTCAATTTCTGTGAAATCAAAACTATCACAAGATGTTAAACAACCTGAAAGTGACTCAACAGTATTCTCAGTCAACAATACCAACCACAAGAAACAAAGTAAGTAAGGGTGATACACTTGTAATAAGTAAGGTCATAGAAGTTCTCAAATGCAAATCCAGGACCAAGGATCATCAATAAAAGAAGAAATGGAAGAAACAAATCAAATTTACTTGAAAGAAGACAACTTTTTTCTAAATTACATATTTCGAATAAGGTTCAATTGGACATTGGATGTTTTGTTTATATTTTAACGTCTGGCATATGTCACAAGGAATCGTAATCTTAGCATCATAAATATTATTTTCTTTTATTTGATACACAAAATTTCTTCGTTGCTATTGAAACTTGAAAGTTCGTAAAATGTCACTCAGTCCAACACCCACTCCCAAATGTTCGTTTAGTTTTGTAATTACTAATTAATTAAAATTTTATTTATGTGTATATACATCTAGTTATCCTGTTTTCAATTTCATCCCTCACGTCGTCCGTATCACATATTCAAACTAAATTATAATAGTTGGAACTTCTCTTAGCAGCAATCTATTCTAATGGAAATATAAAGTTAACAAAGTTAACAAAAACAATTTCTTTTCACATGTTAATTATCTATCAGAATCACAGACAGTTTTTGTATGTCGACGATAGATCTGCAACTAATTTGATTTCCGTGACTTTCAGAACTAGTAATCGACATCTCCACAATAATGGCATCAAGTTGCCATTATTGTAATTGTTTAAATATTCCTAACGAGTTCCTAAGGAGTCCGCACGTTTTGACAACTCTGGGAATTTTGACAGCTAATGTGAGAGTATTTCGTTCTGCTTAATTGCTGTACTTATAATCGCGATACCGATTATGGAAAGAGGTTATTTTATACGACAAAACATCGCAAAACCTGGGATCCTACAGCAGTATTTGTGTAAAGAGCTACTTTAATGTGTGGGCAAACGCATCAAGAAATTCTCCAGCTTTTCTTTTACATTTACCCAAATTCAGTTTAGCTTGAGCCGAACCAACTTTTCTAGAAAAACTACCGCCCAATCTATTACTCATTTTTAAATTTCAAACACATTACATTAATATCTTTTATCTAAAGTATAACTTGCGAATATGGTGTTGATTAATTTTTTTATAAAAACTAATCACTTTACATTACAATCGTTATGATTATTTACAGTGGAAAAATTACTTGTCAAATCCAGCCCATTTAGTTTAGCAAACAATAAATCATGGCAGATTCTATCAAATGCTTTTTAAATGTCTGTATAAACAGCATCAACCTGTAAATGATTTTCAAGAGCACCAACTGTCGAGAGTTTATAAATAAGAAGGTTGGTCGCAGAAGATTTATATTTGCAAAATTCATGTGGACTCTCATTTATAATATTTTGGAACTATGGCATAATTATTTTGGAAATGATTTTTTTGGACAATCTTGGAAAACAACAAGTAAACTATCTCCATCCTTTAAGATAGGTATATTAAATTTCATTGTTAGAGGCTTTGTTAATGAAAATCCACAATTCATTCAATACTGTAGAAAGAATATCATATCTATTACTAGATAAATAAAGACATCTGAGTTCATTGAAAACATCAATCTGGACAAAATTATAATTACATTTTGAATATAAACAAAAATATTAGATTTGTGTCTGCATTGAAGGCAAAAAAGTGAAACAAACAGCTAACGAAGTGTAAATACTTATTTCTTTTGTTGTTTTTGTTTCTTCAATGACGAAATTTTAAGAAGTTACCAAATAATTGTTCAAGATCAGTTTTGAAATCAAATGATATTTTGTACATATTCAGGTTTCAACAGCAATGAAGGCGATATGTTTATTAATCAAAAGTAAAACATACTTTTGTTGTCTGAAGAATATGCATCGACAAAAGTGTGTGAATTGTTAATTAGACATTGCTATTCCTAACAAATATCAAAATTTTATATATTTTCTTTGATAAGATAATAATAAAACTTAAACATCTTTTTTAGCTGCTTTTTTTCAATTTTGTTAAACTTATAAATTCACATCACATAATTAGGACCTTCCTACTTTCCGCATATTTTGACAAATTGAAATAACCCCTCTCAGTAATTCGCCTTTAGAGCAGTATATTATTGGACACCAAACGAAACGAAATTACACAAAGATCAGTTGCCAAGATTGTCAATGAGCTGTCAAAAAATATTAACCGAAACTGAGATCTGAGACGGCTAATCATTAGCGCTGTTTTTTCCCAAACCAATTTAAAATTTTCTTCTCTATGAGAAGTCTCTTGTAATTCTTAATGTACTTGGTCTAAAATACTTTAATACAATTCAATATTCATAAATTTGAATACTGAACCATAACTGGTGCATCGTAGTTAGACAATTTCGACATCACCTCCTTGGGGGTGACCGAGTTCCTGCGTTTTGGAGCTGGAAGACTTTGCAGGAGTGAGGGTGGCTGGTTGGGATAAAGATTTGGGATTAGCGTTAACAACTCTTCTCTTTCGATTATGGTAACTATTATAACTAAATGCAGGCAGAGGAAGGACGAATAACTCAAACAAAAATTGTTACTATCAACAATATTTCCTGGTGCACTTTGAACAATTGACAAAAGTCGCTAACAATAAGAGACCTTTCTGTCGTTACCAATGGCAGCGGTAACAATCGTCATTTATCCAAATTTGAGTAGCAACTACGGAAAAGTGTTTGTTAAGGAATGAAATTGCACATTGATACTTGGAACCCCTCTGTATAGATGCCCTAACGCAAGCGTCATGCTACGAAGGGTTTTTAGTTCTTAGTTTTTAGTCTTTGACGTTTCTAGCCGAGTGCACACTTTGTAATAATATAATAAACGATTAGTTTTCTTGTAATATCGACTATTATTCTCATCACACTCACACCTCAGTTTTCAAAAGTGTTTGTAGTGATATTTTTGTTTTTATTTAGTGTCCCTCTTTTGTCTGAATTTAGTTAGTTACCAAATTCAGACAAATGAAAAAATTTGTTTACTTGTCTGGTAACCTTGGTTACCAATCCAAGAAACAACTGAATTAAAATTTTGTTTTCGTACTATAAACAGTTTAATAACCGAATTAGCGATAATGAAATGGGAAAACAGCAAGTGTGCCTGCAAGGTCGAGTGGTTCCGAATCCTATTGGAACCGGACGGCACATCGCCAGTTCCGTTCCACAAGAAGTTCATACTAAGAGACAAAAACCGTGAATGAAGAAAAGGAAAATGCGGTTCAAATCCAGGTTCTATTGGCAGAAAGAAAGGTCAACCGCGCGGTAAACCCTGAGCACGACTCCGTTCGAAGTTCCCAAAGAGTTAACTATCTAAAGTAAGTAACAACAGCAAAATTCGGCAAAGCGCCACACCGACATCAGACCCCCAAATGGAGTTAGAGATAACGTTCGTCCTTCTGTTTGAATTTAGTTATAAGAGTTGCCATATTCAGACAAAAGGGAAGAGTTGTTAATTTGGCTGGTAACCTCGGTTACTAAACCAATAAACCATGTGTAGAGTCCGCGAAAAAGATAAGCCAAGAGGTACCTGAAAACTAGACGTTAAGATTAAAATCTCGGAACTAGAGGGTGAATTACAACGAATGGAAGTAAGTAATGCAGTAAGCTGTCTGCCTATAGAGGTGTTCTCGAAATCCTGACGACGCACCCCTGTGCTCACCGAAAGGACACGGAAGCACTGGAAGTATTTGTTTCCATTAAGGTCAAAATACAAAAGTTAATAGTTAGATATGCCTGCTTACAAGGCAACGTGGAATGATAATGCAAGGTACTCAGTAAAACGCTTATTGACTATTTTACAGCATTAGTGGGCTGTATACAACTAACTCTGCTCTTACAACTTAACTCTGTTTCTATAACTACGCTCTTCTGTTGTTTTTATTTTCCGTTGTCATCACAACCGTTATACACGATGTCTAGATATTTTAACATAACTTGCCTCGAGTGAATTGGACCAATGATGAGTAAGTATAGTGTTTGCATGAGTACTGAGGTTTACACTTTAAACTATCAATTATCATTGGTTGATTGTGTCTTATGAAATTTTATACAATATGTTCCTACTTTATCTACATGTAAAAAAATTAAAAACTAAGTTTCCTAAGTTGTTCTCTAAAGAGCTTATAACATTAACTATTCGTTATTCATTTGTAGACATTTGAATTCCGTTCCCATAAACAAATTTCAATGTTTTATTTATTAATTCGTTATTCATTTGTAGACATTTGAATTTCGTTGTCATAAACTAATTTCAATTTTGTTCATAAAATCAGGTAGACCAAAAAGTTTTCTTTACTTGTTTACCACCAAACTTTAATCAGTTCAAACTTTTGTTTCATACGAACCACATCTCTCTGAAGTTGCTCCTACGCTTCAATTCAAAATTATTAGATAAATATTCTCGCTTTTATTAATGAGTCCCTGCCTCATTGGAAATGATAATCTGAAGAAATACTTGTGTATAGTAATGCTAGAAATGAAACAGATCGTATCAAACTGTTATTTTTAGGGAATATTTTTGTCTAAATTCATTAATTTACTTACAGGAATTCCCAACTAAACAAAGAATAAGTACTTTCATGTATATGACGCTCCTTAAAACAACACATTAATACCTAATTAATTTGTTTTCAGAATAAATTAAGATTGAAATCTTAAAGTACGATGCAAAAGGCAAATGGTGTAGAGATTCTAGTGGCCCAAGAATTGGATTTAAATGTAAGTATAATTTTCATCTCTATTCAACATTTTTATAATTAATGACATATTTTATGTTAAAACACACAATTAAATTATTTAAATTAAATGAAAAACAAATAAAATTGGTATATATAATAAAATTAATATTTAATATTAATTTTATATATCTTTTTTAAAGTATTTCGACGATTCGTTGGGCACGAGGAGTTACGTTCACATGGAAAGGCTGATTACCATCATATAAATGAAGATGAAATGAGCCACGACACAACCTGACGACATCGGCAAATATTTTCTCTGAGGCTATGGAATATGAAAAAAAATCCAAGAAATCCGAAAAAAGTACAAGAAAAAATCACAATAAAGAAGAAAACATCATTACCAAGAAACCGTATTCAAAAGTTCTACCAAAAAGGCTGAGGACTGGAATGTTCCCGTTTGAGTTCCACATTTCTATCTCTGTATATAGCAAGTACTTTCATTTTATGGAAATGTTTCCATAGTGTGGATCTAGGTTTCAACTCATCTATCATCTGAGAATGAAGCTTGTTTATAGCAATTATAATTTTAGATTAGTGCCGAAGTAATTTTTCCTTAAATTTTAATCTGTACTGTAATCACTAAATGTGTTTCCTAAAAAAATATGTTGCATATAACTTTTAAGTACCTCCACTGAATAGTTGAAGGTTAAAAAAATCGACAATGGGTCGAAACCATTTGTTAACAACCAAACTTATATTAAATTAATCACATAACTTAAAGGTACACAAAGTAGTTTTATTTGGAAAGTTATATTATATATAAATATTTGGGAATCACATTTATGGTCATTTAGTGTAGGTTGAAATATAAGGATGAATTTGATTCGGAACAGTTCTACCATTAAAGTTATTATAACTCATCTCGACATTTCTTTGCTCTGTCAATTTGTTGACGCTGTGGATTCAAACGAATAGAATTATACCAAAAAATATAACTGAACCACAACTTGATGTAATATTAATACAATGCAGGATCAAATCAAATTTACTTGAAAGACGACATCCCTCACCTCTCTTAGCAAAAAAGTATATATTGGCATTTAAGTATAAAGTTAACAATGTTAACAAAAGCAATTTCTATTCACATGTTAATTATCTGCAGAATCACAGACAGTATTTCTTTGATTCAAAATAAATATCGACGAGAGATCTGCAACTGATTTGATTTCAGTGACTCGTAATCGAAACCTTCAGAGAGTAGGTTGCTATTATTGTAAATGTTTAATTATTTCACCTTTTTAAATCAAAAGTTAATTCACGTAGTTGATTCTTTAAGCAAGAATTAGTGAGCGGCAAATTTCAGCTAGGTACTGAATTTTTTCTATCACGTTTGGTTGGATTATTACCCTCAAATAACACTAAGATACCAATCTTTCCAAATTTGCTAATTTTATGTCAAAATTTAATTTTAGATTCCTCATCTCTAGATGACAACTTCAAATAATGTCAACACATTTTATTTACAAAATCATGAAAAAGTGATTTCCACTTTACAATTTTCTGATTTGCAATCTTTGTTCAGATGAAATTTATAATTAATAGCTGTATCATTTGTAATTTTGTTGAAATTTTCATCTACGTTTGTGCATATATATTTTAAGTGTCTCCACGTTTTCTTGAGAGCTGACAAATTGGACAACTTGGCCTTAGTTGCTGATTTATAATCGCGATTATAGGAACCTGGGATCCTATTAAGTAGTATTTTTCTAAAAAATCTTTATTAACATTCAAGAGGTGAAACACAATTTACTTTACCTACATGCTCCATACTTGCTTTAAAATAAAGTTCAAATCGTGGTGGTGAATCAAAACTTGAAGATTGTGATGCACAATATAAATTGAACTTTGCGAATGTTATTTGATGGGATAAGAACCCTTTAGAAGATAAATAAAAGTTGCTCAAGTTTTTTGTGCTCTTCGCAATAACTAAATGAACAAGTTTAGAAGGTAAATTTAGCAAAGAATAGTTTTGTACATAATCTGGGTTCATTAGCAACGAAGGCAGTTTGTTTATCAAACAAAAGAAACACATTCAATATTCATACATTCTTCCTTTCTATTTACCTGGAAGAATTTCATCATCTAACATGTCTGATCGGTATTCCAAATAAATGTTTTTCTAAGAAAATTGACTCTGTTATAGCGTAAGCTTTATTTTCAATAATAGGATGTTTTTTCGCATTGTAAATTAAATTGTATAAGAAGAATGTTTCTCTGTTAACTGTCACAGGAGGATAGCTCCTCCATTATTATTATAGAATCCTGTGTTCAGAATATCTCGACAATTTAGAATATCATCTTTCTATATTTGGTATCGCCAATATAAAATCGACCAACAAGCAAATTGAAATAACTGAAATATCAGTTGTCAGTCAGTTGTCAAAACAAACGTACAGGTCCAGAGTTCTCTTTTTTTTTTATTGGGTCAAAGAGGGGAAAATATACAAGACGCATTCTGTTGGATGTCGAAGGCAGTGTCGGACTAACCGACTAAAAACCCCTCTCCGGGCATCGATCCGATCATGGCCTAAGAGTATAACCATAAAGTTTTAGGAAAATAGAGAGAAGGAAAAAATTAAAGAGGTTTGCAGCTAACCGCCACATACTAAAGAAAAGATGTCCCAAAGAGACGCAGAGGTCTAGACAGCCAAGAGACAAGGTCTCTTGCATCTGTCAGATTCACAGGGTTGGATGTCATGCAAGCATGCAATCTCCGGATTAGAGTGTTGAAAGATAGATCTCCGGAGATTGAGGGCATGTTTGCGCCGCAGCTCCAAAAGAGAGGAAATGTTGTATTCGAAACAGACTTGTCTGTTACGAATATAGTATGGGACACCAAGGGCCGACCTCACTAGCCACATGTAGGTCCCTTGCAGGGACCTAATGAGCCAAGGGGCTGCGGTGCCCCATATAGGAAAAGCATAAGTGAAAAGAGAGTGGACTGTCGCGTTAAAAACACGCAGCTTAACTAAAGAGGAAAGACGTTTAGAAAGGAAGAAAGATTTCAAAGCAACAAAGGCTACTAGAGCTTTCCACTTTACCAAAGCGACCTGGCGAGAGTATGACACCCAGGTACTTGGCGCTGGGACTCCACTCAACTTGATGATCATTGATAAGGAATTTAGGTGGCAACCTTCGTCGATTTGAGAAGAAGATAGCTTCGGATTTAGAACGATTGATCTCCAATCTCCATCGAGAGTACCAACAGAGCAGTTTAGGCAGGAAGTTCCTAATATGGATCTCCGCATAAACTATACATCTATGGGAGCTAATTAAGGCAGCGTCATCGGCATACATTGCTATAGTAACTCTAGGACAAGATGGTATGTCGCTACAATAGAGATTGAAGAGAGTAGGAGATAGTTTGGAGCCTTGCGGGACACCAGCGGTAATAGTTCTCGAAGAAGAGAACTCGCTTCCAACCCTGGAACGAAAGGAGCGATTGGAAAGGAAAGAGCGGATAGTGCCGATCAGATAAGAAGGAAAATTTAACGAAGCCAGTTTGTGCATTAGACCAGCGTGCCAAACCCTGTCAAATGCCTGCTTGACATCAAGGAGCAACATGGTACCATGCTGCCCCTTGTTACGCCTTCCAGCCATGTCCTCGGTCACTCGCAAAATCTGATGACCGGTACCATGGCCTCGACAAAATCCAAACTGAGCGTTCGGCAGGATGTGCTGGTCAGCCATAAATTCCTCAAGCCGAGTCCGAATAACCTGCTCCGCCACCTTGCTTGGCGAAGAAAGGAGGCTAATGGGACGATAACTGCTAGCAAGGTGGGCAGGTTTGTTGGGTTTTAAAATGGGCACTACCGTCGCCACCTTCCATGCCGACGGGAAGTAGTGGAGACGGAGCATCGCATTTATAATGTTAGTAAGCATTACCACCTGAATGGTAGCAAGCTTCTTCTTTCTTGGATTTTTTTTTCATATTTTCCGATATCGTGTGGCTTTGTCATAGCTTATTTCATCTTCATTTATATGATAGTAATCAGTCTGTCAATGTGTAACTAATTCCTGATGTCCAACGAATCGTCGAAATAGTTTATTTGTTTTCTATTTAAATTAAATAATTTAATTGTGTGTGTTTTAGCATAAAATATATCATTAATTATAAAAATCTTGAATACAGATGAAAATTATACGTACAATTAAATCCAATTCTTGGACCACTAGAATCTTTCCACCATTTGCCTTTTACATAGTACTTTCAGATTTCAATCTTAATTTATTGAATTTATTCTGAAAACAAATTATGTATAAGAGAGGTATGTTTCGATATGAACTGATTAAAGTTTGGTGGTAACCAAATAAAGAAATCTTTTTGTGCTTATGAAAAATATTTAAATTTGTTTATGATAACGAAATTCAAATATCTGCAAAGGAATAACGAATTGTTAATGTCATAAGCCCTTTATAGAACAACTTAAGAAACATAGTTCTTAAATATTTTTACAGGTAGATCAAGTTGGAACATATTTTATAAAATTTCATAAGATTTGTGCTCACAATCATTAACATCCATATTGCTAAAAAGTAAATCCCAATCAACTAATGATAAGTGATAGTTTAATGAGTAAACCTCAGAACTCATGAAAACACTATACTCATCATTAGTCCAATTCACTCGGGGCAGGTTTCAATCTCCAGTTACTAAAAATATATCCACTGATGCACAATGATTGGAATAAAAATCAGAACCAGATGCTGGTAAACTGTTTCAATTATTCACTTTTGGCTTTTGACCTTAATGGATATAAAGACTTCCAGTACTTTCATGTCCTTTCGGTGAGCACAGGGGTGCGTCATCATCAGACGATTTCGACATCACCTTTATAGGCGTGACCCACTTCGTGGAAAACTTGCATTTTGGAGGTGTGGGGTGGCTAGTTGGGAGAAAGGATTGGTATTAGAAGTAGGAGTATTTCCAGGATTTACCGAAGGTGTCTGCAGTTTAGCAGACAGCTTACTGCAATACATACTTTCATTCGTTGTAGTTCACCCTCTAGTTCCGATATTTTAATCTTAAGGCCTCTTGAAGCGCCGGCAGACTTTTGGGTTTTATTGAGATTTTCACTTGGCTTGTCTTTTCTCCTCAAACTACACATAGTTTATTGATTTAGTAACTGATTTTTAAATTTTATATAAATGTCCTTAGATACATACATTATTGTCATTCATGGTTAATCATAATAAAATCTATAAATAAATAAAAATTTATCTGAGTTTGAATCCGAATATAAACGCACACTGGTAAAAAGTAATATTTTTAAAGGAAATAAATAATATACATTAGGGCAAATTTTAATATTGATAAGATTTAGATGATTGAGATAATGTTAGAAATTGTTCAGTGTTCAAATTTATGTATATTGAATTGAATTAAAGCAAAAAGGTCAATACACTAACATTTAGAAAAAAGGTATCATAGAAAAGAAACACTTAAATTAGTTTGGCAAAATTCTGAAAACTGATATGGAATACGGTTCGTATTCTTTGACAACTCATTGACAATCTTGACAACTGATCTTTGTGTAATTTTGTTTTGTTCGGTATCCGATCCCATAATGCTCTTTGGCGAATTACGGAAAGAGGTTATTTCAATCTGCCAAAATGTGCGGAATGTGGATCGTATAAATATTACTGATACTGACCCAGCGAACTAAATATAATAATATGCTTTCCTTAGTTAACTTAATGCTGTCTTGTTAACCCTAATTAGTTTACTTGAAGCATTCTTCTAAAAAAAATCTAATTTACAGCGCAATGTAGCTTACACTATTATAAAGAATGAAAAATTTTGACACTACTTAAAACAAATAATGTTTCATCTCCTCTTGGGAAGCCAATTGTAACTGATGCGATGAGCTGGTAGGAGTGCACTAAAACCACACATAAACTGTTAAAATTGTAATTTGAATTGTGCGCCTGTGGACAGTTAAGTTGTAATTTTAACACTAAATTCTTAAATATAAATTTTTCTTGAGAAATAATAAATTCTTTTAAGCCCAGAAAGGCTTATTTACTGAGAAAAGTAATAAAGTTAACCTAAAACGTCAATACGACATTTGAAAGGTGATTTCTCGTAACATCTGGAATAAGGGTTCTTAAATTGTCAGCAAACAATCAATTGGCATTAATTGAAAAGTTAACCGGCCGAGATAATTACGTAACCTAGCGATTTGCTGTAAATACACATCTACAGTAAGAGAAGTTGTGGACTGCATAAAACCCCCCACATGTGTCATTGTGGACACAAAACGAGACTCAAAGGCAAAAACTAAGATAAATTTACTAGTTGACTCAATAAATTACGTGCACATACAAGAGAGTAGTACTGCAAAATAAGTATGGGATAACTCTTGGTTGACACGCTGTGATGGGCTGCTGCATGATCTCTGTAATACTTCACTTACTGCATGTTAAAACGTAGAGAAATATGTGAGCATAATAATGTGTACTGCTCAAAATCTCAGAAACATTGGTTTCGAAGTTGACGATGAATGGCTATTTACAGTGCTACTCTCCAGTCTACTAGAATCCTATCAACCAATGATTATTGCTATTGAAAGCTCCGGCATGAAGATAACTTCAGTTTCTGTGAAATCAAAACTATCACAAGATGTTAAACAACCTGAAAGTGACTCAACAGTATTGTCAGTCATCAAGAAAACAACCAACAACCAAGTAAGGATTCAAGGTGCTACACTTGTAACAAGTAAGGTCATAAAAGTCCTCAAATGCAAATCCAGGACCAAGAATGTTCAACAAAAAGCAAGTAGTTCATCATATGCTGTTGTGTTTGAGGCAACATCCAGCCAAAATGACCCATGGCAAGTGGCTTCCGGTGCATCGTCACACATGACAAGACGTAAGAACATGCTTGAAAATATGACTCTGTCATACATAAAATCAGAGTCGCAGACAACAAAGTATAATCTGTGCAATGCTCAGTATAAGTGAGGTTGGACCATTATGACGATGAAGGTCAAAATAAAAAGGTGCTTTTTCCAAAAGTATTATGTGTTCCTAAACTGGCAACAGATTTATTGTCTCTAAGTCAGATTATTTGCGGTGGTCGCCAAGTAAAACTTGACGGAACAGGCTGTGTTATGTGAGGGTCGACTGGAATAGTATTAGGACTAGCATTGGTCTTTTCAAAACTGTTTAAAATTTGTTCCACATAAATACTAAAACTTTCTATTTGCATTCCCAAAAAATTACTTGGGGTTTCCTTTAATTTAATTCCAATATGTGTTTTTCAGTTTTTTTTAAATTAATTTAGTTCTGATTCATCAATTGAGAATAACAGGCCATCATCAACATAGGCACAACTAGCATTTCTTCTTACTGAAATCAAATTTACTTGAAAGAAGGCAACTTTTTTTAAATTACATATTTCGAATATGGTTTAATTGGACATTGGATGTTTTGTTTATATTGTAACGTCTGGCATATGTCACAAGGAAACGTAATCTTAGCAACATAAATGTTATTTTCTTTTATTTGATAATCAAAATTCTTTCGTTGCTACTGAAACTTGAAAGTTCGTGATTTCCGTGATTTTTCAGGACTCGTAATCGAAACCTTCAAACAAAAAATTGCCATTATTGTAATTGTTTAAATATTTCACTTTTTTAAATCAACAGTAAATTATCGTGGTTGATTCTTTCAGCTTGAATTAGTGAGCGACAATTTTTCTCTTTCACTTTTGGTTGGGTTATCACTCTCCCACAACACTAAGATACCAATGTTTCCATATTTGCTAATTTTATGAAGAAAATTATTTAGATTCCTCATGTTTGGATGACAAGTTCAAATAATGTCAACACAACTTTTGAACCAAATCATGAAATATTGATTTCTATTCTACAATTTTCTGCGTAAAGATTTGCAATCTTTTTACAGTAGAAATTTATAAGTAATAGCATTTTTTGTTGGTTTGTTACATATATATTTTTAGTGTCTCCACGTTTTCTTGAGTGTTCCTAACGAGTACGCACGTTTTGACAACTCTCTGACAACTTAGTCAACTAATGTTGGAATATTTTCGTTCTGGTTAATTGCTGATCTTATAATCGCGATACCGATTATAAAAAGAGGTTATTTTATACGACAAAGCATCGCAGAGCCTGGGATCCTATTAACCAGTATTTTTCTAAATATCTACTTTATAGTGCAACAAGGGCAACATAATTAAAAGGAACGCTTACACTATTATAGACATTCAAGAAGTGAGACACGATTACTTGTTTTACTTATATGTTCCATACTTGCTTTAAAAATGTGTTAAAATCGTGGTAGTAACTCTCCATATGCGTTGAATTGTAAATGGAGTTCTTAGGATGCTTTATTTAAATTTGCAATTTGTAAAAAGAAATAATTTTTGAGAGTATTAGAGAGTTTGATGAATAACCCGAAAAGATTTGACATTGACAGAATTTGGAAGGGCGTGACAACTAAGTTGACTTATTAATTACTAGTCAGTAATAGATGATGTTAACAGAGAAATGGAAAGATTAAATATTTCTACTCATAATTTCTTCTTCAACAATAACGCATACTTTAAGCTGGAATTTAAATGCTAAATTACTGTCCATCCCATTTAAAAATTGTTCTGCAATCAGTGCTTTTTAATAATATCTGTATTCTTGAACCTCTGTGTTTGAACTCTTTCAGCACCAGAATATTCACCAGTTTTTCTTTTACATTTACGCAAATTCATTTTAGTTTGAGCCAAACCAACTTTTCTAGATAAACTACCGCCTAATCTATTACACATTTCTAAATTTCAAACATATTACATTAAAACCTTTTACCTAAAATGTAACTTTCGAAAATAGTGTTGATTTATTATTTTAAAAAAATTAATCACTTTATATTACAATCGTTATGATTATCTACAGTGGAAAACTTACTCCAGCCCAGTTAGTTAAGCAAACAATAAATCATGGCAGATTCTATCAAATGCCTTTTAAAAGTCTGTATAAACAACATCAACCTGTAAATGATTATCAAGAGCAACAACTGTCGAATTGTTATAAATAAGAAGGTTGGTCGCAGAAGATTTACATTTGCAAAATCCGTGTTGACTCTCATTTATAATATTTTGGAACTATGGCATAATTATTTTGGAAATGAATTTTTTTGGACAATTATGGAATACAAAACATTTTTCATACAGGCCTAAATTTGTTACAAGTAAACTATCTCCATTCTTTAAGGTAGGTATAATAAATGAATTTTTCTGTGCATTAGGAAATAAAGCACATTTTAAAAACAAGTTAAATTTCATGGTTAGAGGCTTTGTTAATTATAATCCACAATTCATTCAATACTGTAGAAGGAATATCATAAGGACCTCTATTACTAGATAAATCTGACTTCTGAGTTCATTAAAAACATCAATCTGGAAAAAATTATTATTATTTTTTGAATATAAACAAAAATATATTCATGACAAAACGATATTGTTTAAATTTGTGTTTGCATTGAAAGCTAAAAAATGAAACAAACAGCTCACGTGTAAAGAGTAAATACTTATTTCTTTTGTAGTTTTCGTCTTTTCAACGACGAAATTGTAAGTTACCAAATAATTGTTCAAGTTCAGTTTTGAAATCAAATTACATTTTGTACATATTCAGGTTCCAACAGCAATGAAGGCGATATGTTTATTAATCAAAAGTAAAACATACTTCTGTTGTCTGAAGAATATGCAATGCTTTAATACAATTCAATATACATAAATTTGAACACTAAGGAAATCGGGTACCTCTGGAAACGTCGGCAGACATTTGGTTTTTATTGAGATTTTCACTTAGCTTGTCTCTTTTCCGGACACTACACATAGTTCACACACATAGTTTATTAATTTAGTAACCGAAATTACCAGCAACTCTCCTCTTTCGAATATGGTAACTGAATTGGTCTGAATTTAGTTAGTTACTAAATTAAGACAAATAAAAAAATTTGTTTACCTGGTTGGTAACCTTGGTTACCAATCCAAGAAACAACTGAATTAAGTTTAGGTTTTCGTACTATAAACAGTTTAATAACTGAATTAGCGGTCATGAAATGAGTAAACAGCAAGCGTGCCTGCAAGAAGTTTGAGTGCTTCAGAGTCCTATTGGGGCCACACGGCACATCGCCAGTTTCATTTCAGAAGAAGTTCCTATTAAGAGACAAAAACCGTGAAATAAGAAAATGAAAAGGCGGCTCAAATCCAGGTTCGATTGTCAGAAAGACAGCTAATTATTGTAAAGCCCCAGATTTGATCGGCTGGATTAGAGTACATTAGAGTACCAATTAATTCTCTGTATCGTGTGGAGTCTTTGAACATTTTTAAATCTCTGTTAACTTTCTAAAATATATTTTTTTTGTTTAAGTATTACTCTTTTCTTACTTTGGTTAATTTCTATTCCAAAAAAAACCTAGCATTCTTTGATCTTCAATTTCTCAGCTAATTCTCTCTTACTTTCATTACCAGTTCGTTTTTCAGCAGTTCTTTTGTAGTCCTTAAATTTTTCAAGAAATTCTCCTTTTGACATGAGAAAATACACCTTGCACCATCCACTATTATCGTCTATAAATGTTAGAAGATATCTTGATCCACCTCTGGTTCTAACTCGCTTTGGTCCGCAGATGTCTGAATGAACAATATTCAGTAACTGCTTACTTCTTAATTATCTGGCAGTAAAGGGTGTCCTTGCATATTTACCTCATTGATATATGCCACACCACGTGGGTAATTTATCGTTATCCAATTTTATTTATACTTAATCAAATAATATAAAATATATAAAATATATAAAATAATTGTTTCAAAAGTGCCATACATCTTTGGAAATCTCGCATCCTTTGATACTCTTGAGGTCCGATGGGCTTATGCATAGGATTATGTCCGCATTTACCTTTTTATCTTATTTACATCCACGTTTTAAGCGCTGATTCACTTTTTTTGTCACCCTGACATCTAACTGACTTTGATACTTCATTAACGAAATTCCAGGTATCGATTTTGGTAAGTAACGCCTCTACCTGAATCCGCCTCGTGTCGAAATTTTCTTTGGATAGAAGTTCAATTCTTGTACCACAGATCGCCATCTCGAGTCCCATGTTTCGATAGTATGGACCTACCTTATAACTCATCCTACATCTGAGAATTAAGCTTCTTTATTCTAATTATAATTTTAGAATAGTGCCGAAGTAATTCTTCCTTAAAGTTTAATCTGTACTGTAATCAGTAAATGTGTTTCCTAAAAAATTATGTCGCATATATCTTTTAAGTACTTCTTTCCACTAACTAATTGGAGGTTAAAATTAATCAAATTAACCACAAAACTTAAACAAAGTAGTTTCATTTGGAAAGTTATATTATATTTAAATATTTGGGAACCACATTTATAGTCATTTAGTGTAAGTTGAAATATAAGGATGAAATTGATTCGGAACAGTTCTACCATTAAAGTTATTATAACTCATCTCGACATTTCTTTGCTCTGTCAATTTGTTGACACTGTGGATTCAAACGAATAGAATTATAACAAAAAATATAACTGAACCACAATTTGATGTAATATTAATACAATATAAGATCAAATCAAATTTACTTGAAAGAAGACAACGTGATTCCAAACCACATATTTCGAATTAGGTTTAATTGAATTAACCATAACTCTTGCCTATAATTGGACAGGCTGACATACATCATAAGGTGACGTAATCTTAGCAACATAAATGTTATTTTCTCTTATTTGACTAACAATCTTCCTTCGTTGCTACTGAAACATGAAAGATTGCAAAATATCACTCAACACAACACTCACTCCAAAATGTTCGTTTAATTTTGTAAGTACTAATTAATTAAAATTTTATTTATGTGTATATACATCAGGCAAGTTACTTGTTTTCAATTTCATCCCCCACGTCTCTTAGTAGCAAAATATATTTCTGCATTTAAGTATAAAGTTAATGAAAACAATTTCTATTCACATGTTAATTATCTGTCAGATTCACAGACAGTATTCCTTTGATGGAAAATAAATGTCGTCGAGACATCTACAACTGATTTGATTTCAGTGACTCGTAATCGGAACCTTCGGACAGTAGGTTCCTATTATTGTAACTGTTTAAATATGTCACCTTTTTAAATCAAAAAATAATTCACGTAGTTGATTCTTTAAGCAAGAATTAGTGAGCGGCAAATTTCAACTAGGTACTGAATTTCTCTCTTTCACGTTTGGTTGGATTATCACCCTCAAACAACACTAAGATACCAATCTTTCTAATTTTGCTAATTTTATGTCAAAATTTATTCAGATTCCTCATGTCTAGATGACAAGTTCAAATAATGACAACACAATTTATAAACAAATGCAAATGACAATTTTCTGTGTAAAAATTTGCAATCTTTGTTGAGTTGAAATTTATAATTAATAGCTCATTTGTAATTTTGATGAAATTTTCATCTACTTTAGTGCATACAGTACGAAAAATGCTCTTCGTGTCTGGATGTTGTAAGAGATGGATGCACGACAAAGAGAGTAAAGTTTTGCCCGGTAGTAAGAATCCCTACTCTCAGAGACAATGCGCCGTGCTGGTGCGCGTCGGCGCACAATGTAAATTAATCTTTGCGAATGCATTTAGTAACTCTCCGTATGTGTAGGGATGTAGTTCGAGTTCTTCGGATGCTCCATTTAAATTCCGTAACTTTGTATGATTTTCAATCTGTAAAATGAAATATTTTTTGAGGGTGTATCAAAAACAAAAATATGTATTCTAAAAATAAACTACTTTTTTCAAAATAAAAATGTATCCCAAAAATTAAATAAAATATACTAAAAACAATGTCTGCGGAGACGAACCGCATGCTAAACGCAACAAAACCAAATGATCCCCTCCAGTCAGTTCGGCCCGCCCACATAATTGCATGTATATCTTTCCTTTTTGTTTACAAAGGGGTATTGATGTTCCGTCTCAATATGCGAGTAGACACGTTCATCATTTTTGATACGGTATATATTTTAAGTGTCTCCACATTTTCTTGAGAGCTCGTAACCGCTACGCACGTTTTGACAACTTGCTGACAAATTAGACTACTTGGGCATGTTGGGGTATTTTCATTCTAATTAGTTGCTAATCTTATAATCGCGATTATAGGAACCTGGGATCATTTTAAGTAGTATTTTTCTAAAAAAACTACTTTACCGTGCAATAAGGTATAACATAACTGAAAAGAAAGATAAACATTCAAGAGGTGACACACAATTTACTTGGTTTACCTATATGCTAAATGCAGAATCTTAACATCTACTACATGTCTGATCGGTATTCTAAATAAATGATTTTCTAAGTAAATTGCGTCTAAATTCTTGACTCTGTTATAGCGTAAGCTTTATTTTCAAGAATAAGATATTTTTTCGCATTGTAAATTAAATTATATCAGCAGAATGCCACACAGTTAACTGTGACAGGAAAATAGCTCCTCGATTATTATTATAGGATCCTGTGTTCAGAATATCTCGACAATTTAGAATAACAACTTTGTATACTTGGTAAGGCCATTATAAAATCGGCCAACAAGCAAAATGAAATAACTCCAACATCAGTTGACAGTTAGTTGTCAAAACACACGTACAGAACCAACCAGAGTTCTCAAAAACTTATTCTCTCGTTTTAAGAAATTGTTAATAAATAATTTCATTATTTATTCCATATAGTATTATTCAAGTCTTAACCATTAATTTAAACCACACACATTTTCCATTTAAATTTGATTCACTGATGTTAATCATCAAATTTGACTTTCATTAGAAATTATGTGTTATTCCTCATGAATTACATCTGAAATAAATTAATGGCGTGTATGTAGTTGTTGATTTTTTGAATGGCGAGACACCTACTGTTCTAAAGTTTCGCAGCATCTCTTGAATGTTGAAATTGTTAATATTTTAAATTAAGTTTTGGGAACAGTTGTAAATAACAGATGCTAGGTTATAACAAGTGTTCTATTGTTTTTTAAATTTGGATTCCCTTAGATACATAATTTATTGCAGTTAATCAAGGCGGAATATTGTAACAATTACATTAATAACGAAATATATCTATTTTAGAGCTCTGATTTCAAATAGTGTTAATTAATTATGAAATTCTCGGAAATCAAGCCACATGAAAATTTCCCGTCGGCTTTAATTTTGCTGGATCAAAATATTACCATATCATATCATATTTAAAGTTCACTCAAATAAAGTTAGGACATATGATATATTAACAAAACACTAAAATGTCTTTGAAACTGTAAAAAAGAATCCCGATTTGTATATATATCAAAAGTTAACCAAAGTTATACAATATTACAGAGTACAGAGAGTTTTTAGTGTAAAATATCGTGTTATATATACCGCCCCTTTGGTTGACTGAATCAACGCACTACAACGCCGTATAATCATATTGAGACATCCCTAATTAAAAATCGCTCCGTTATTTTCCTTCTTACAAAAAAATTTTGGTCACTGTGTTTTTCATTCTCTTCTACAATATGATTTATTCAATCAATTTTTGAAGATCATTTTTGCAATACCCTCAAAAATTATTACTTTTTACTGATTGCAAATTTAAATAAAGTATCTTAAGAACTCCATCTACATCCCAACGCATATGGAGAGTTACTACCACGATTTTAACATATTTTTGAAGCTAGTATGGAGCATACAGGTAAAGCAAGTAAATTGTGTCTCACTTCTTGAATGTCTATAAGAGCATAAACTTTCATTTCAATTATGATATACCTTATTACAGATATTTTAGAAGAATACTGCTTAATAGGATACAAGGCTCCGCGATGTTTGATTGTATATAATAACTTCTTTCCATGATCGGTATCGCGATTATATGATAACCGAATAAGCAGAACGAAAATACTACAACTTTAGTTCTCGATGATGTTGTCAGTGTTTTGTCAAAACATGCCTACTCCCAAGAAAATATGGAAACACTAAAAATATATATGCACTAAAGTAGAGATGAAAGTTTTAACAAAGCTGCAACAGATAAATCTATTAATTATAAATTTCAACCCAACAAAGATTGCGAATCTTTATTTCCCCAGAAAATTGTGAAACAGTGTGAATCACTATTTCATGATTTGGTTTATAAATTGTGTTAACATTATTTGAACTTGTCATCCAGACATGAAGAGTCTAAATAATTTGCGACATAAAATTATCAAATATGGAAAGATTGGTATATTAGTGTTGTTTGAGGGTGATAACTAAAGGTGAAGGAGAAAAATTCTAAATTTTTAAAAAGGTGAAATATTTAAACAGTTACAAAAATAGCAACTTACCGTCTGAAGGTTTAGATTACTAGCCCTGAAAGTCACTGAAATAAAATTAGTTGCAGATCCCTCTTTGACATTTATTTTCTACAAGTAATTAATTTGTGAAAAGAAATTGTTTTTGTTAACTTTGTTAACTTAATATTTACATTAGAGTAGATTGCTGCTAAGAGAAGTTTCAACTATTATAAGGTGAGGAATAGAATTGAAAACAAGATAACTAGCCTGATGTATATACACATAAATAAAATTTTAATTAATTTGTAATTACAATAATAAAACGAGTGGGTGTGTGATTGAGTGACATTTTGCAAACTTTCAAGTATCAATAGCAACGAATTGTTTGTCAAAAAATAAAATAACATGTCTAATTACGTTTCTTTATGGCATATGTCAAAAGTATGTAATTTAGAAAAAAGTTGTCTTCTCTCAAGCAAATTTGATTTGATTCTTACATTGTATTGATATAACACCAAATTGTGATTCAGATATCGTTTCTTATAATTCGTTTTAATCCACTGTCTCAGCAAATTGACAGAGCAAAGGAATATCGTGATGATTTTTCAATTTGTTATAATATTTTTGATGGTAGAACTGTTTCGAATCAATCTCATCCTTGTATTTCAACCTACAGTGGATGACCATAAATGAGATTCCCAAATATTTAAATATAACATAACTTTACAAATAAAACTACTTTGTTTAACTTATGTCGATATTGTAATATTAGTTTGGTGTTATAAAATGGTTTCGACACATTGCCGATTTTTTCAACCTCCAATTATTCAGTGGAAAAATATACAGATATACAAAATATAATTATTTAGGAAACACATTTTCCGTCATAAATTATAGATTAAAATATAAGCAAAAACTACTACGGCACAATTTTAATATTATAATTACTAAAAACGTGCTTAATTCTCAGATGTTAGATGAGTTGAAACGTATGCCCATACTGTGGAAAACTTTCCATAAAATGAAAGTAACTGCTTTATATACAGACAGATATGTGAAACTCCAACGGGAACATTCCAGTCCTCAGCCTTTTTGATAGAACTTTTGAAGACGGTTTCTTGGTAATGCTGTTTTCTCTGTTATTGTTATTTTTTCTTGTACTTTTTTCGGATTTCTTACATATTTTTTCATATTTCATAGCCTCAGAGAAAATAGCATGCCCTCAATCTCCGGAGATCTATCTTTCAACACTCTAATCCGGAGATTGCATGCTTGCATGATATCCAACCCTGTGAATCCGACAGATACAAGAGACCTTGTCTCTTGGCTGTCTAGACTTCTGCGTCTCTTTGGGACATCTTTTCTTTACCATGTAGCGATTGTTACGTACCTCTTTAATTTTCCCTTCTATTTTCCTAAACCTTTATGGTTAACTACTCTTAGGCCATGATCTTCGGATCGGTGCCCGGAGAGGGGTTTTTAGTCGGTAAAGTCCGGCACTACGTCTTGTAGATTTCCCCTTCTTTGCTCCAATAAAAAAAATCATAATTTATTCTGAAAACAAATTAATGTGTTATTTTATGGAGCGTTATTCTGTGTTTAGTTGGGAATTCCTGTAAATATAAATAATGAATTTAGCCAAAACTATTCCCTAAAAATAAGAGTTGGGTATGATCGGTTTCATTTCTAGCACTACTGTACATAAGTATTTCTTCTAATTACCATTTTCAATGAGAAAGAACCTCATTAATATAAAGAGAATATTTAACTATTAATTTTGAATTGAAGCGTAGGAGCAACTTCAGAGAGATGTGTTTCTTATGAAACAAAAGTTTGAAGTGATTAGAGGTTTGTGGTAAACAAATAAAGAAAACTTTTGGTCTACTTGATTTTATGAAAAATATTGAAATATGTTTATATACAACGAAATTCAAATGTCTACAAATGAATAACGAATTAATAAATAAAACATTGAAATTTGTTTATGGCAACGGGATTCAAATATCTGCAAATGAATAATGCATAGAAATTCAAACAAAATGGTCCTGTGGCATAGACAACTGGAGTACCTACATTGTAAAGGCGTACAGGATTTGTACAGAAAGCGACTGGTACACGGTAATAAATTGGATAATGATAAATTACCCATGTGGTGTGACAATGTCAACGAGGTGAGCAAGCAAGGAGACCCTTTACTGACAGAGAAGGAAGAAGTAAGCAGTTACTGAATGTTGTTCATTCAGATATCTGCGGACCAATGCGAGTCAGACTCAGCGGTGGATCAAGATATCTTCTTACATTAATAGACGATTATAATAGGTGGTGCCAGGTTTTTTTCCATAAGTCAAAGAGAGAAGCTTTTGAAAAATTTAAGGAGTACAAAAGAACTGTCGAAAAACAAACTGGTAATGAAATTAAGAGAGAATTAGCTGAGAAATTGAAGATCAAAGATTGCTAGGTTTTTCTTTAGAATAGAAATTAACCAAAGTAAGAAAGGAGTAAGACTTAAACAAAAAAAATATATTTTAGAGAAATTCAGAATGGTAGATTGCAATCCAATTAAAACACCGTATGACTGCCACTCAAAATTTAACAGAGATTTAAAACCATTCAAAGACCCCACACGATACAGAGAATTAATTGGTACTCTAATGTACTCTAATGTAACCGATTAAAACCGGGGCTTTACAATAATTAGCTGTGTCGTTGGATGTGGTACCGCCTTCCTTTCTGCGAATAGAACCTGGATTTGAGCCTCCTTTTCCTTTTCTTATTTCACGGTTCTTGTCTTTTAATAAGAACTTTAATAGGGTCACTAAATAAAAACGAAAATATCACTACCAACACTCTGCCATTGATAACCACAGAAAAGTCTCTTATTGTTAGCGACTTATGTCAATTGTTCAAAGTGTGGGTAGCAACCAGGGAATATTGTTGAAAATTACAATTTTTTTTTTGAGTTGTTCGTCCTTCATTTGTCTGAATTTAGTTATAATAGTTACCATAATAGAAAGAGAAGAGTTGTTAATTTGTTAAACTATGTGTAGGGTCCGGAAAAAAGAAAAGCTAAGTGAAAAACTCAATAAAACCCAAACGTCTGCTGACGTTTCCAGAGGTACCCGATTTCCTTAGGAATAAAATTTTGGAACTAGAAGGTGAGAATACAGAGAGTGAAAGAGTGCTTACACAGCTTTGTCGTCTAAACTAGGGATACCATCGGTAAACTCTGATAGTACCCCTACTCCTAATGCTAATCCCAAATTTTTATCCCAACTAGCCACCCCTACTCCTGCAAAGTCTCCCAGCTCCAAAACTCAGAAGACATCTTGGAATTCGGTCACTCCCAAGGAAGTGATGTCGAAATTGTGAACCATTTATCGTTCAGTGTTGAAATTTTTGTATATTGAATTGTATTAAAGTATTTTAGACCAAGTACACTAAGAATTAGAAGAGCCTTTTCATAGTCTTGTTTCGTTTGGTGTCCGATCCTATAATGCTCTATGGCGAATTACAGAAAGAAGTTATTTCAGTCTGCCAAAATGTGCGGGAAATGGGATCATATAATTATTAATCAAGGAGCTGACCCAGCTTACAAAATCCGATAATATGCATTCCTCAGTTAATTTAATGCTGTCTTGTTAACCCGAAGTAGTTTACCTGAAGCATTCTTCTCAAAAAAATCTAATTTACAGCGCAATGAAGCTTACGCTATTATTAAGAATTAAAAATTATAACACAACTTAAAACAAATAATGTTTCATCTCCTCTTGGGAATCCAATTGTAACTGATGCGATGACCTGTAGGAGTGTACTGAAACTACACA